>NC_060140.1:795175181-795478212 GCF_021461385.2 Schistocerca piceifrons
TCACTATTAATTTCAGTCACTAAATTAACTTTCAATTTTCCAGTTTTATTAATTGTTTTGCTAAATTAAGTCAGAGTGTAGGGAAATTTATTACTTCTGACAAACATTCAGTTTTCACACAACACGTGTCACCGTTCAGTTGCCACACTTTTAGTGCTAATTATATGTGCAATAACCTTTCTTTTTCAGTTATTATAGTAGTTGTCAATAGGACTGGCGACCGAAATTTTCCCCAAATCTCAAATATCTAATTAACGCCAATTAATTGTTAACATGACGACTGCACATTTACTTTCTTTATTAATTTTACCCTTTTCTCAAAATTAATTTCCACCAATTTCATTTGCATTTTTCCTTTCATTTAGATGTAACCCTTTCCTCCCTCTTTACCGACAAATTAACTTCGGTGACGATTGCTTTTTCCCAAATTTCCATTAGGTACCCGCGGTTTAATTTTTCACTGTCGTTAAGGTCGATAAGTGAGGGGGTTGTTACACACTCCCTTGTCATGTGAAGATTTCATTCTGAAGTTCGGAAAATTTTGACTAATTGACTCCAGTGCGTTGCAAAGGAAGGTGAGATCTCATACTCTAAGACGAAAGACCGACGCACCACGGAAAAGATATGCAACTTGGCCACAAACTGATTTTTATATAGGTAGCTAAGGAAAATGCAAAACTGTAAACTTTGGTGGCCACTGAAAGTCTGACACCAGTTATATCCGTTATTTTTTCCAGTATACTGATACGAATATCTTTTTCTATCGGCTTTTCTACAAATATTAAAAAATCTTTTGCAAATGACAGGCAGTTTACCTTAATTCAGTCTGAATTTTTTCCCAGAATTATTCCTTCAACGTTGTGATTTTTTAGCACCAAATTTTAGAGCCTTACAATTTTTTTCCCGCGTTGCATACGCACAGCGAAGACGGTAAAGTGTCTCCTCGATTAAAACCGGTGTACGTTAGAAATGGATGCTATAGTTTCACGAATTATATTCGTTAATTTTTCTTTAACACTAAATCCTCCAATGAGTTTATCTATTGTACACTTCCTACAGAACGAAATGCTCTCTTGAAATCAATAAATCATATTATTTAGGTTAACTGGTTAATATTCAGTGGCGAATTGTTGATTTTAAGCTAACATGCGTAGGATCTACAATTTCGGAAATCACCATATTATTATTATTGCTATTATTATTAATCACAATCCTTACTGGATTTGGTAATTATAGCTATCCTCTTAATAATATATCAGATGCACGTAGCTGAACAAGTAAATACGGAATTAAGAATGATTTGTAAAACTTTTGGTGTGTGTATTTGTGTAAGATAGAGCCTGAAGGCACTGATCTGGTCAGGATTATAAAACAATAATAAAGTATACTTTTGAGGAAGGTTTTGTATCTGTTCTGCAACCACCACCATGTATGAGTCATGAGAAAACAATGAGTGGGTTCAAATAGCTCTGAGCACTAAGGGACTTAACATCTGAGGTCATCAGTCCCCTGGAACTTAGAACTATATAAACCTAACTAACCTGAGGACATCACACACATCCATGCCCGAGGCAGGATTCGAACCTGCGACCATAGCGGTCGCGCAGTTCCAGACTGAAGCGATTAGAACCTCTCAGCCACACCGGTCGGCCAATGAGTGGGATTAACGTCTCTAATAAGGGCATCCATTGCCTCGACGCATGGAAAGTAGACGCCAGTGTTGGAGCTGGGCTATATGGCATGCAGCCTAGACTAGGAAAGTCGACCACAATATTCTAGGTAGAGGTATTCGCTGTCGGTCTGTGCACAGAGGAAAGCCACTGTTGGTGCAATAAGGGTCGAGCCATCTACTTGCATTCAGACAGCCAAATAGTTCTGAAATCTCATCAGCCCCTGCAACGAGTTCAAATATCGTTGCAGAATCCCAGGGAAGCTTTGTGCGGATAGGGGAAATTAACACCATAAAATTGTTCTGGGTAACCAATGTATCCACTCACGGATTAGTGGTAATTGTTGTGTTGGTAGAAGAGCCAACACCGTGTTACTAGGGGAGGCCGAAATGCACGCGTTTTAGCTCACGCAGGCTGGCGTGAGGAGGGAAGGACTATACTGACGTGAAGTCTGGAACATGACAAGGAATTAGAATTCAGAAAGCGGACGTAATTAGTTTGATTCTCAACTTTAATCCATTAATGATGAACGTCGCTCTTGACGGTACATGATTCACAATATTATCTGTTCATAATACATTCTTGAAGAATATGGCGCCTTGCTAGGTCGTAGCAAATGACTTAGCTGAAGGCTATGCTAAACTGTCGTCTCTTCAAATGAGAGCGTATGTAGAAAGTGAACCATCGCTAGCAAAGTCGGCTCTACAACTGGGTGAGTGCTAGGGAGTATCTCTAGACTAGATCTGCCGTGTGGCGGCGCTCGGTCTGCAATCACTGATAGTGGCGACATGCGGGTCCGACGTATACTAACGGACCGCGGCCGATTTAAATGCTACCACCTAGCAAGTGTGGTGTCTGGCGGTGACACCACAGTAATAAAAAAAGCTGATAGGCTGGTCAGGTCAGGGGCAGTCACTCTATATTTTTGTTATACTAGAACCTGTCTTATTTCTCACTAAGTGCATGGCACAGTCTAACCTATACAGTTATGTCAGGAGTCAGCACATTGAACGTTATACTAAAACCCAAATGAGAAACAAAACCATGGCAATTTAATGCTGCCGTAACCGTGTTTAAAAAGAAGACTTGAGGGAGAGAAAAAATTAACTTATAGTAAGTATAAAAACTGACCATTGGAACTACAAGAAACAGCTGCACACAGTGGACATGCATAAAGAAGCGCCTGTGTATAGACTGTGTGGTGCGGGGGCTGAAACCGCACGACATCATTTAATCTTCCGATGCATAGCACTGGAGACCAAGGGACCCAAAAGAAAATATTTCATATCTAAAAGAAGTGGAACACACATGCAAAAAACAAACTGTTTTTCATTTAGTTGCAAAGACGGAACTTCCTCCACGAATTTTCAAACAACTAAGGAACGACAGAAAATGGAAAAAATGACTGTGTGTATTTGTTCTTACAACCGTCATCATACATGTAACAGGGTGTAGGTCTGGGATATAAATGGTCCCCTCTGGGAAGAAATAAACCCCACCCATCACAAACAATGCTTCACCGTCTTCTCCAGGAACAAACCCACCACCAGAAATTTTATACCCCCAGAAAAATATGCATGCTCTTCAGCCATCTGATATTATGTATTGTTTGCTACGGGTGCAAATGTTCTGGAGTTTAGGCACGAGATCAGAGACTTTAGCTTATAAATGCAAAATGCAAGTGTGCCAACACCTTGCCGCTGAGAGGGCTCACTGCTCTAGGAACTGCGGGTAACTCGTAAGAAAGCGCGTGCCATGTTTGGATTTACATGTCTTTGAAGCTACCAGATAAGTCGAAAAGCTAGTTCCTCTCTTTTGCATCACTATCTCTGTCCAGGAAATATTCGTCTGTTTTTATGCTGTGACAAGAGAATTTTTCATCCCGTGTTCCGGACTTTTACTCTACCATAATTTTGACATTAGACCACCATAGTTTTTCTTCACTCAGGCGACGACTGATCCTGTATATGTTTCCTTTTTATCTTTCGAACGATTTTCTTATATCGTGGGAAAGGATGAAGCTATCACAAAACAGGACATCCATTAATTACGTGTATATGTCTACCTTCTTACAAAATTTGAAACTATTCGCAAGACTCTGAAACATTGGAGTGATGCGCGTAAAACACTAACAAAAACGTGTTTTTGGACGAAAAATCAGAATTTAGCTAGATTCGTGAAAGCGAGTTTCAGTTGTATCGTATGGACACATTTTTTTTAACTATTTCATACGGTTTAAGCCATTTCCGCCCATTCAGTTCACATACGAACGTATTTTATGGGCTACATTTAGCTCGATTTTAAACTATCGTATCTCGACAACGGATGAGATTACTGTTAGAAACAAATTCGTTTTGACTTTATCTATTTAACTGTCATCGTGCAATGATCGGATTCTTAAACGTTTATCGTACAGAAGTAGCGTGATTGAGAATCCTCCCAGAAAAAGGTGTTTTTTGCACGTATTTGATCTTAAAATAAGAACGATGCACATACAATAGGTGCCATTAGCTGAGGATAAATATCTGCCCCATCAGAATGGTTTGTAAAAGGAGTTAATCGATCACAAAATTTGCCTGGGTACCAGCTCCGGCTCATCGTTGAAAAACTGTTTAACATAATGTAACACAGCTACATTAAGGCAGATGTTCGGATGGATACACTGTAAGTAGGCTGTTTAGGTTTTCTTATTGGTAACGCCACATAGCGCTCTGTATGAAAATCACTGGCTGTGCTGTGTGCAGTCTGAGGCTAGTTTGCATTGTTGTCTGCCATTGTAGTGCTTGGCGGTTGGCTGTTAACAGCGCGTAGCGTTGCGCAGTTGGAGGTGAGCCGCCAGCAGTGGTGGATGTGGGGAAGTGAGATGGCGGATTTTTGAGAGCGGATGATCTGGACAGAGGCAGTAAATTTGTAAGACTGGATGTCATGAACTGCTATATATATTATGACCTTTGATAGATTATGACCTTCGTTCTCTATCAAAATCTTTCATTTGCTAACTATGCCTATCAGTAGTTAGTGCCTTCAGTAGTTTGAATCTTTTATTTAGCTGGCAGTATTGGCGCTCGCTGTGGTGCAGTAGTTCCAGTAACGAAGATTTTTGTGAGGTAAGTGATTTGTGAAAGGTATAGGTTAATGTTAGTCAGGGCCATTCTTTTGTAGGGATTATTGAAAGTCAGAATGCGTTGCGCTAAAAACATTGTGTGTCAGTTTAAACACAGTCATGTACAATTTTTCTGAGGGGACGTTTCAACACAAATGGCCGCTGTTCCGGGCTAAACCAGAAACTATTTATCCCGCGTTCCTAGTTCATATAGGAACCGAGCGCCAAGACAACCCCCCCCTCCCCCCCCCCCCCCCCGCCCCGAAACCGAAGTCTGCCACGGGGCCTTTTAAGACATTATTTGTCTATTTCTTACAGTGATTCCGCACTGTAACGATATATATGCTAGCACGATCTCACCTAATCTTGAAAGGGAACACAGAATTTGCCAATAAATAATCACCATGAAAAATACTATTGATGTCCGGTTCTCACAGTATACTGAGACGACAAAAGACATGGGATGCCTCCTAATGTCGTGCCGGATCTTCTTTTTCCCGGCGTAGTGCAGCCACTGGACATGATTGGTTCAAATGGCTGATAGCACTATGGGACTCAACTTCTGAGGTCATCAGTCCCATAGAACTTAGAGCTACTTAAACCTAACTAACCTAAGGACATCACACAAATCCATGCCCGAGGCAGGAATCGAATCTGCGACCGTAGCGGTCGCGCGGTTCCAGACTGTAGCGCCTAGAACCGCTCGGCGACTTCGGCCGGCACACTGGACGTGGAATATACTCAATATGACGCTGAAAGTCCCCTCCAAAAGTATTGGGCCATGTTGCCTCTAGAGCCGTCCACAATTTTGAAAGTGATGGCGGTGCAGGATTTTGAGCACGAAGTGACCACTCGATTTGCCCCAGATATCTTCGACTGGATTTATGTCGAGACGATCGGGGTGGCTAAATCAACAGCTCATGTTGTCCGAAATGTTCCTCAAACCGATCCTCAAAGACAGTTGCTCGATGATGTGGCGCATTGTCATCCATAGAAATGAAGTCCATGAATGGCTGCAAGTGATCTCCAGGTAGCCGAACATAGCCATTTCCAGCCAATGATTGGTTCAGTTGGCCTAGAGGACCCAATACATTCGATGTAAACACAGCCACAACCAGTATGCACACTACCTTACTAGCTACAGGGGCCCATCGCTCCATAGTTTCGCGTGGTCTACAGTCGAATGCTACCATCAGCTGTAACCCATTGAAATCTGGAGTAATCTGACCAGGGCACGGTTTTCCTGTCGTATAGTGACTGGCCGATATGGTCACGAGCTCAGGAGAGGCCATGCAGGTGATGTGCTGTTAGAAAAGGCACTCGCATCGGTCATCTGTTGCCATAGCCCATTAACCCCAAATTTCGCCACATTTTCCTAACTCCAACGTTCGTCGTACGATCCACATTCATTTCTGCAGTTATTTCACCTAGTGCTTCTTGTCTGTTAGCACTGACAACTCGACACAAACGCCGCTGCTCTCTGTCATTAGATGAAGGCCTTCGGTCACTGCGTTGTCCGTGGTGAGAGGCAATGCCTGAAGTTCGATATTCTTGACATACTCTTGACACTGTGGATCTCGGAATACTGAATTCCCTAACGATTTACGAAATGGAATGTCCTAACATTCCTCGTTCAAAATCCCGTTAATTCCCATCCTGCAGCCATAATCACGTCGGAAACCTTTTCAGATTCATCACGTGAGTATAAATGACAGCTTCGCCAATGCACTACCGTTGTATACCTTGCGTACAGGTGACTATCGCCATCTGTATATGTGCATATTACTATACCATGACTCCTGTCACGTCAGTCTACAAGCGTCGATCTACTACGTCTCCAATTCAGAGAAATAATATCGACCGCAGTCCAGCGCTTTATATCATGTAAATTAACAAGAGACTGAACATATCCTCCGTGGTACACAAAACAGGTCAGGACACTGTTGCAGAAGGAACGATAAAAGCAAACCAGATTTAAAGGAGGCCTAGTTTCCAAGAACGGGGACTTTTTACACATGATCGAAACTTACCGCGAACTTCTATACTTTTAATAGTATCCCTAACGAAACTCTGTATCGAAATCTGGTAGAAAATACAAATAAAAATTGGTCTTAAGTGCACCTGTGGTATGATACACCCCATAGCTTCACTGCGCTATGGGAATGGTAATTTTGCCGACGGTAGTGCCACTAAAGCGGAGTTACTAAACAAAGTTTTCCGAAATTCTTTGGCTATGGAAATGTAGTAAATATTACGGAACTGGAATCAAGAGCAACTGCTAACTTACGTAGCTGAAAGAAGATACCAACGGTTTAGCGAAGCAACTCAAGTCCCTTAAGAAAGGCAAATCTTCCGGTCACTAGAACATACCCTCTAGGGTCCCTTCGGAGAATGCTTATCAAGTAGCTCCATTTTAGCAATCATATACAACTACTGGCTCGACTAAATATCAGTACCTTAAGCCTGAGGAGTTGCACAAGACGTACTAACACTCAAGGAAATAAATACAGAAATAATCCGCTGAATTGTAGACCCATATCAATGACGTCAATTTGCAGGAGGATTTTGGAACGTATACTCTGCTCTCACATTACGAAATATTTCGAAGAAAGCGATCTGCTTACCCATAACAGATATTGACCTTGTGAAACACAAATGGCTCTTTATTCAAACGAAGGAATGAATGCTATTGATGGAGCACTTCATGTTGATTCCGTATTTCTAGAGATCCAGAAGGCTTTTGGCATCGTTCATCGCAATAAAGTTGCGATCTTATAGAGTATCGTCTCAGTGGGATTGAGACTTGTCAGATAGGTCACATTTGTAGTAACTGACAGAGATTCATCTAGTTGTATATCAGTCGGGTTCCTTTCATAATATACTGATACAACAGCTCCATACTTAGCAGTCATATACAACAGCTCGCTCGTAGAAAGATACGTATAAAGAGATTCTAATGTTGCGCAAGTAACACCAACACCCAAGAAAGAAAATACGAGTAATCAGCTGAATTAAAGATCCATATCGCTAACGTCGTTTTGCAGTAGGATTTTGGAACATATACTATGCTCGAACATTATGAATCACCTCAAAACGATTTATTAACAAATAAAAGGATTCAGAAAATATACTTACTGTGAAACACAACTAGCTCTTCAGTTTCACTGCTATCGACAGGGGACGTCAAATTAATACCTTATTTTTAGATATCTAGAAGGCTTTTGACACCATTCCCTACAAGCAACTTCTAATTAAATTGCTTGTTAATGGAGGGTCATCGCAATTGTATGACTGGATTCGTGACCGTCTGTCACAAAGGTCACAGTTCGTAATAACTGACGCGAAGTCATCGAATAACACAGAAGTAATATCTGGCGTTGCTCAAGAAAGTGTTACAGGCCCTCTGTCGTTCCTGATCTATATAAACGATTTAAGAGACAGTGTGAGCAGTCGTCCTAGGTTGTTTGGTGATGGTGCTCTCATTTACAGTAATGAAATGTCAACAGAATGATCAAAACGAATTAAAAATGTTTTAGACAAGATATCTGTAGTGTGCAAAAAATGGCAACTGACTCTAAAGCATTAAAATGCGAAGTCATCCACATGAGCTCTAAAAGGAATCCGCTACATTTCAGTTACACGATGCATCGCACAAATCTAAGGGCTTTAAACTCAACTAAATACTTAGGGATTACAATTGAATCGATGAGTGCAGAAATCAGTCACAAATTGCAGATTTTTCAGGAAAGAGAAAAACGTCATAACTCCAAATTAACAAATATTTTAACTTTTTTCCCCTCTATCATAACATGCATTTATGTTGCTGTCATGCAAAAATTTCCTAATTTAGACATAAATTAGCCTCAGGAAAATTTAAAATTTGATCCGGACTTCCGCTATTTTTGCACTCAACTGGTTTTACAGACAGCTGAAAACTTGGAAAAAGGTATTCATTCATTTAAACCTTATATTTTCTCGTATTATGTCAAAAATGAAGTTACAGTATTGCAAAGCTATCACAAAACAGGAATATAACAAAGTAAAAAGCTCTTAAAATAGATCATTCTCGATCACTGTATCATTGTCATGTGCAGTGGTTGGCCAGGTAAATAGTTCATCACAAAAAACTTTAAAGTTATCAGGAATATGAATTATCATCTTCTTGATGTCTTCCATTTTCTTGATGTTAAATCATATCTGCGTTCCGGGAAGCAGGTTACAGCAGCTGATAGCTGTGGTTCTGTAATTCATCAGTGGAAGGGTATGCTGCGATTGCCCCTTTTTCTTTAGAGTTATATCGCAGCTCTGTACATCGAGTGGGAGCAAAGTTGAATTTTGCTTTCTTTTGCCACACTCCTCCCTCGACATTCTACATCTACATCTACATCTACATTTATACTCCGCAAGCCACCCAACGGTGTGTGGCGGAGGGCACTTTACGTGCCACTGTCATTACCTCCCTTTCCTGTTCCAGTCGCGTATGGTTCGCGGGAAGAACGACTGTCTGAAAGCCTCCGTGCGCGCTCTAATCTCTCTAATTTTACATTCGTGATCTCCACGGGAGGTATAAGTAGGGGGAAGCAATATATTCGATACCTCATCCAGAAACGCACCCTCTCGAAACCTGGCGAGCAAGCTACACCGCGATGCAGTGCGCCTCTCTTGCAGAGCCTGCCACTTGAGTTTATTAAACATCTCCGTAACGCTATCACGGTTACCAAATAACCCTGTGACGAAACGCGCCGCTCTTCTTTGGATCTTCTCTATCTCCTCCGTCAAACCGATCTGGTACGGATCCCACACTGATGAGCAATACTCAAGTATAGGTCGAACGAGTGTCTTGTAAGCCACCTCCTTTGTTGATGGACTACATTTTCTAAGCACTCTCTCAATGAATCTCAACCTGGTACCCGCCTTACCAACAATTAATTTTATATGATCATTCCACTTCAAATCGTTCCGCACGCATACTCCCAGATATTTTACAGAAGTAACTGCTACCAGTGTTTGTTCCGCTATCATATAATCATACAATAAAGGATCCTTCTTTCTATGTATTCGCAATACATTACATTTGTCTATGTTAAGGGTCAGTTGCCACTCCCTGCACCAAGTGCCTATCCGCTGCAGATCTTCCTGCATTTCGCTACAATTTTCTAATGCTGCAACTTCTCTGTATACTACAGCATCATCCGCGAAAAGCCGCATGGAACTTCCGACACTATCTACTGGGTCATTTATATATATTGTGAAAAGCAATAGTCCCATAACACTCCCCTGTGGCACGCCAGAGGTTACTTTAACGTCTGTAGACGTCTCTCCATTGATAACAACATGCTGTGTTCTGTTTGCTAAAAACTCTTCAATCCAGCCACACAGCTGGTCTGATATTCCGTAGGCTCTTACTTTGTTTATCAGGCGACAGTGCGGAACTGTATCGAACGCCTTCCGGAAGTCAAGAAAAATAGCATCTACCTGGGAGCCTGTATCTAATATTTTCTGGGTCTCATGAACAAATAAAGCGAGTTGGGTCTCACACGATCGCTGTTTCCGGAATCCATGTTGATTCCTACATAGTAGATTCTGGGTTTCCAAAAACGACATGATACTCGAGCAAAAAACATGTTCTAAAATTCTACAACAGATCGACGTCAGAGATATAGGTCTATAGTTTTGCGCATCTGTTCGACGACCCTTCTTGAAGACTGGGACTATCTGTGCTCTTTTCCAATCATTTGGAACCCTCCGTTCCTCTAGAGACTTGCGGTACACGGCTGTTAGAAGGGGGGCAATTTCTTTCGCGTACTCTGTGTAGAATCGAATTGGTATCCAGTCAGGTCCAGTGGACTTTCCTCTATTGAGTGATTCCAGTTGCTTCTTTATTCCTTGGACACTTATTTCGATGTCAGCCATTTTTTCGTTTGTGCGAGGATTTAGAGAAGGAACTGCAGTGCGGTCTTCCTCTGTGAAACAGCTTTGGAAAAAGGTGTTTACCGAGCCACTTACTGATTTAACGTAAGACCAGAACTTCCTAGGATTTTCTGTCAAGTCGGTACATAGAATTTTACTTTCGAATTCACTGAACGCTTCACGCATAGCCCTCCTCACGCTAACTTTGACATCGTTTAGCTTCTGTTTGTCTGAGAGGTTTTGGCTGCGTTTAAACTTGGAGTGGAGCTCTCTTTGCTTTCGCAGTAGTTTCCTAACTTTGTTGTTGTACCACGGTGGGTTTTTCCCGTCCCTCACAGTTTTACTCGGCACGTACCTGTCTAAAACGCATTTTACGATTGCCTTGAACTTTTTCCATAAACACTCAACATTGTCAGTGTCGGAACAGAAATTTTCGTTTTGATCTGTTAGGTAGTCTGAAATCTGCCTTCTATTACTCTTGCTAAACAGATAAACCTTCCTCCCTTTTTTATATTCCTATTAACTTCCATATTCATGGATGCTGCAACGGCCTTATGATCACTGATTCCCTGTTCTGTACATACAGAGTCGAAAAGTTCGGGTCTGTTTGTTATCAGTAGATCCAAGATGTTATCTCCACGAGTCGGTTCTCTGTTTAATTGCTCGAGGTAATTTTCGGATAGTGCACCCAGTATAATGTCACTCGATGCTCTGTCCCTACCACCCGTCCTAAACATCTGAGTGTCCCAGTCTATATCTGGTAAATTGAAATCTCCACCTAAGACTATAACATGCTGAGAAAATTTATGTGAAATGTATTCCAAATTTTCTCTCAGTTGTTCTGCCACTAATGCTGCTGAGTCGGGAGGTCGGTAAAAGGAGCCAATTATTAACCCAGTTCGGTTGTTGAGTGTAACCTCCACCCATAATAATTCACAGGAACTATCCACTTCTACTTCACTACAGGATAAACTACTACTAACAGCGACGAACACTCCACCACCGGTTGCATGCAATCTATCCTTTCTAAACACCGTCTGTACCTTTGTAAAAATTTCGGCAGAATTTATCTCTGGCTTAAGCCAGCTTTCTGTGCCTATAACGATTTCAGCTACGGTGCTTTCTATCAGCGCTTGAAGTTCTGGTACTTTACCAACGCAGCTTCGACAGTTGACAATTACAATACCGATAGCTGCTTGGTCCCTGCATGTCCTGACTTTGCCCCGCACCCGTTGAGGCTGTTGCCCTTTCTGTACTTGCCCAAGGCCATCTAACCTAAAAAACCGCCCAGCCCACGCCACACAACCCCTGCTACCCGTGTAGCCGCTTGTTGCGTGTAGTGGACTCCTGACCTATCCAGCGGAACCCGAAACCCCACCACCCTATGGCGCAAGTCGAGGAATCTGCAGCCCACACGGTCGCAGAACCGTCTCAGCCTCTGATTCAGACCCTCCACTCGGCTCTGTACCAAAGGTCCGCAGTCAGTCCTGTCGACGATGCTGCAGATGGTGAGCTCTGCTTTCATCCCGCTAGCGAGACTGGCAGTCTTCACCAAATCAGATAGCCGCCGGAAGCCAGAGAGGATTTCCTCCGATCCATAGCGACACACATCATTGGTGCCGACATGAGCGACCACCTGCAGATGGGTGCACCCTGTACCCTTCATTGCATCCGGAAGGACCCTTTCCACATCTGGAATGACTCCCTCCGGTATGCACACGGAGTGCACATTGGTTTTCTTCCCCTCTCTTGCTGCCATTTCCCTAAGGGGCCCCATTACGCGCCTGACGTTGGAGCTCCCAACTACCAGTAAGCCCACCCTCTGTGACTGCCCGGATCTTGCAGACTGAGGGGCAACCTCTGGAACAGGACAAGCAGCCATCTCAGGCCGAAGATCAGTATCAGCCTGAGACAGAGCCTGAAACCGGTTCGTCAGACAAACTGGAGAGGCTTTCCGTTCAGCCCTCTGGAATGTCTTTTGCCCCCTGCCACACCTTGAGACGACCTCCCACTCTACCACAGGTGAGGGATCAGCCTCAATGCGGGCAGTATCCCGGGCAACCACAGTCGTAGTCCGATCAGGGGATGCGTGGGACGAGCTGGCCGTCTCCGACAAACCCCCATCCGGACCCCCACAGTGATGCCCATTGGCAACAGCCTCAAGCTGTGTGACCGAAGCCAACACTGCCTGAAGCTGGGAGCGAAGGGATGCCAACTCAGCCTGCATCCGAACACAGCACTTGCAGTCCCTATCCATGCTAAAAAGTGTTTTGCAAAGAACGTCTGAACTAATCTACAGAGAGCGCAAAAAAATCAACAAAATTTAAACGGTTATTAAAATACAAGATTGCCTAGTAAATGCAGTAATGCTGCTACTTGCGCACTGCTGACACTGCTCGGCGGCGGAAGGAGACTACGCGAATTTACACTATTCAGGTACTAAAACGCGATGCTACACTCTCAAATACTATAATACGCCCGAAATTTGTGAATTAAACAATGCAAGTACCAAAAATACGCAAAGAAATTAAGAATTAAACTATGTAACAAATGAGTGAGCTAGGAGTATACGACTTGCTGCTCAGCTGCTTATCCAACGGCGGCAGGCAGCACACTGACTGTGACCAACCGACACTGGCCGTTCAAAACAAAAACAGAAGACAAACGACTACGTGAATTTACACTATTCAGGTACTAAAACGCGATGCTACAACTCTCAAATACTATAATACGCCCGAAATTTATGAATTAAACAATGCAAGTACCAAAAACACGCAATAGGCTAATAGGATTTTTGTGTAATATTCCTTCCACCAACAATCAAAATCTTTTACGTCAGTGGTGAGTAGCTTGGTGAAGTGAAAGTTGTTACTGGACTGAGCACACAACTCTTCCTATTCATCAGGTGTATATACCCGATCATTTTTACGTATCATCGTCTTGATAGTACAAAAATATCGATCGTTTGGAAGATATGAAATGCCCTCGAACCGGAAAGTAATGAAAAATTTGTTCAAAACGTCCTGTATCTGCAAGAGCAAGGCAGAATCTTATCATGGTATGATTCCAATTCTGTCCGCAGGTACCATCTGAAAAGAAATACAGATTTTTAAAATTTGATGGAATATAAGTGTCAATGTATTTAAATAGCATGCTGTATATATCATTGGCTCATTTGTGGGCTACTCCTTCGTGGTACAGGAATATTTCAGGTTTAAAAGTTTTTAGGTTTTTTTTATCCAAAACAGTTCATCCAAAGTTGCCTCAAGTAAAATATATCCTGAACTGGGATCGCTGGAAAGGGGAGATTCTGCATAAAATCAAATGAAAGTGCGACTGTGCGTTGACATTCCGCACATAACTTGGTGACGCTTTGAAGTTTATTGTAAAATTTCTTGGATCGTCTTTTGTGGATAGTAAGTTCAGCGAGAGCAGCCCTTTTAGCTGCATCACCAATATAGGAGCTCTTTATTTTTACGTCAAGTTCGTGACATTTTACGCAAGTATCTACCTGCGGACGTGCCAATCGTAATGAAAAGTTGTCATGAAAATATGTAAGATACAACTCATATTTTACATGCAAATGAGGGTACTTTTCTTCAAACGAGAAATGCACTTTTTTAACATCAAGGCGGGCATCAAGATAACTGGTATCTTTGATGCCATAGTGGGTAATCGTGGTGGGGAACGATGAAATATGCTCATGTATTTTAGGATAAACTTCGGTAGAAATCGTGTTCTTCTTGAGAATTTTTCCACGTTATCTAGAGGTGATTTACCCTCTATTAGGAGATCAGTAAGCCTTCGAACCCTGCCCTCTGTAATGGCGCAGAATAAAATAGACGCTTTCTTAATACCCTTTTCCTTTCTCCTCTGTATAGTAAGAAGTGGCTGCTGTTTCTCTAGGCTGTTCAGAACGATCCCTACGGTGCATAATAGCGTGTTTTTCAATCAGTTGTTGTAAGAAAATATCTTGCTCGTCTTTTGATTTCAACTGATCCAAATTAGCAACAAATTCAGATTTTTCATCATCATTAAACTTAGTAAAGCATTGTAATTTACAATTACAAGCAGCACCTGTTGTTCTAGATGGGATTAGATGCCCTTTCAAGTTGATGTGTTCTACCCCACGAACTTTAGAGGTTCTAATGACGTCTCTTAGATGTTTTTCACCATCTCTCCTCCTCTTCTGCGCCCCAGAAACTCATCATCATCATCCTCCTCCTCCTCCTCTTAGGAGCTGTTTCATGATCACTTTCACTGCTTGTGGTACTCACAGACATATTGAACACAGAACAGGAAACGTTAAGCACGAACTTGGAACACGTTGAAAACAATCAACAAAACAAAGGCTTCGATAAGAGCAGCTGTTTAGGCTGGTAAACACATGGCACATGCTCGGTAAAAGGGGCAAGACTGGTCTTGCGATCTAGCGGTGGGAGCAGAAACCATGTCAGTCACTGACTGATGTTATTTCTGCGCTCAACGTTCGTAAAAGACAACCTGTATCTATGGATCTACTCAACAGACTAGCGTGGCTCTTGCACTCAACACTCATCTTGCTCTACTAAGCATCTCTCCACTGGTTCAAATGGCTCTGAGCACTATGGGACTTAACTTCTGTGGTCATCAGTCCCCTAGAACTTAGAACTACTTAAACCTAACTAACCTAAGGACATCACACACATCCATGCCCGAGGCAGGATTCGAACCTGCGACCGTAGCAGTCGCGCGGTTCAGGACTGAGCGCCTTAACCGCGAGACCACCGCGGCCGGCCAATCTCTCCACTGAAAACGACTTTAAGAATTTTTGTGACTGAAGTGGTTTCTACACTCACCCATTGAATTACGAATAACTTAAACTGGACTGATCACACGGATAATACTGCGAGGAAAGCCAACCAAAGACTGCAATTTATTGGAAAAACAGAAAATGTAACAGGTTTACTAAATGGTTCAAATGGCTCTGAGCACTATGGGACTTAACATCTGTGGTCATCAGTCCCCTAGAACTTAGAGAACTACTTAAACCTAACTAACCTAAGGACATCACACACATCCATGCCCGAGGCAGGATTCGAACCTGCGACCGTAGCGGTCACGCGGTTCCAGACTGAAGCGCCTTTAACCGCACGACCACACCGGATGGTCAGGTTTACTAAAGAGAGTACTTACACTTCGCTTGTCCCCCCCTCTTCTGGAGTAATGCTGTGCAGCGTGTGATCCGCATCAGATAGGACTGACGAGGACATCGAAAAAGCTCTGAGGGGCAGCTCATTTTGTGTTATAGCGAAATAGGGGATTGAGTCCCAAGAAAACAGGCGTTTTTTGCTGGAGCAGGACCTTCTCATGAAATATGTCACCAACTTTATTCTCAGAGTGCAAAATACTTTGTTTGCGCCCATCTACATGGGGAGGAATGATGATCATAAAAATATAAGGGAAATCAGGGCTCGAATGGAAAGATTTAGTTGTTCACTTTTGCACTTAAAAATACTGTATATTGGGAAATTCACTCCTTAGAAGAAATATAATGAGAAATATTGGAGTGAATAGAAGAAGAAATTCAAGAAATGACTGAAGCATTAATTGGTCAAATTTCTTTGAAAAAAATGAAAAAGCAATAATTTAAGTGCATATAGTAAATGAACTTTGTGTTTGAGTATTTGCTACTTCACTGTATGTTACAGCCGATGCGGCGTTAATCCTTCGAAACTGGCTAACTGATATAAAGTGCAAAAACAGTTACCACCAATTTCCCTGCGGCAACTTATTTAATAAATGAGTTAATTAAATACCGATATTTCTCATCGAGTGAGTAAACAGTGTGAACGGCCACGCGGTGAGCGTCTGATATCGAGCGCGAACACAACAACCGGCCAGTGCCCCCAATGCTTTGTAACTCATTTCTGTGAAGTGCTGGAAATAGAATAGTACTCAGTTCTAAAAGCCGACAAATCCTGTAAAAGCCGTGAAATGAACCGGAAATTTCGTTATGCGGCGAGTCGGCAAGCAGATATTTACGTACGGAGGTCGGCAGTTTCGCTAAGCTGCAATTTGTGGACGTGGGCACTCGGTAATTAATTTTCATAAAGCTCTGCGAAACGTGAAAGTCGTTTGCGAGCGTTTCATGCTATAGATCCTGCAATCAATGATCTGATTTACGTGTTTCTCTTGAAAGAAGTCGGTTATTTTGTCGTCTGTGCTGCTACATCATCAAATGATTTGATTCTCTTTTGTAAATCGTTTTGGTTTATTTGACATGGAAAGAAAAGGTGTCTCGTTCTGTTTTATGGAATACTATACGAAACACGTTTGACTCCTGACCTTCTCTCAGTTTTCGCTTATCAAAACCTTTTAAGTCAGCAGATGAATATCGGTAGATTGCAATAACAGATACGTCAGATTTAATGCTGTGAAAGATTGGAGCTCAGTAACGAAATGGAACCAATCTATGTTTGAGATGCCACGACCACTGTCATGAATAATCGAACGGAATTCGGATCAAAATAACTATAAAAAGTATTTCTGGAAACGTTTCGTGCCAGAGTACACATTAAGCATATTAACCCGTCCAAAATCCAAGAGGGTGTAAAATGGTAGCTGTTGCAGAGAGACGGTTTATTATCTGACATAAAAGATTTACAATGGAGAAATAACCTTGACATCCATTTTGCTAAAAGCACACGAGGACGTGGCTGAGAATAAAAATTGGGAATCATTGTGAAACTAAGCGTTAGTATGTAATCTAGGAAAAGCGTAAAACCGAAAGTAATATTTCAGGTATTGTTAATCGTTCATTTCCTCAAAGCCATTTTTCCGTATTGTTTGTTACACAATTTTCTCGCAAGTCTCATGTAATTTTAATACGTTTTCACATTTTGTGCAGATTCCGTTACATGTTGAAACTGTTATTAATTCCACGGCTGGATTAATCATCACAGAGCTTCACTGGGCATTACTTTATTGGAGATAGTACGCCCTTCTTTTCTCCCGATCTTTTAACTGACTTAAAATGGTTCAAATGGCTCTGAGCACTATGGGACTCAACATCTGAGGTCATCAGTCCCCTAGAACTTAGAACTACTTAAACCTAACTAACCTAAGGACATCACACACATCCATGCCCGAGCGGTCACGCAGTTCCAGACTGAAGTGCCTAGAACCGCTCGGCCACACCGGCCGGCTAACTGCCTTAGACAGTCAAATATATGGAGACGTATAGTTCAACGACGACTCCGAATGGTGGAGTAGGTGGACATTTTCCACATTAACAAACATTGCCAGAGGTGAAAGAAGTGACATGTGTCAACTAAAAGTCCTATGACCGACGGTATGACGTCTGCCACTTAGCAAGTGAACCAAAATGGTTCAAATGGCTCTGAGCACTATGCGACTTAACTTCTGAGGTCATTAGTCGCCTAGAACGTAGAACTAACTAAACCTAACTAACCTAAGGACATCACACACATCCATGCCCGAGGCAGGATTCGAACCTGCGATCGTAGTGGATGCTCGGTTCCAGACTGTAGCGCCCAGAACTGCACGGCCACTCCGGCCGGCACAAGTGAACCAAGAGCCTCGCATATGCTATTGTACAGGTTCTGCAAAATTTAAGGACGAGATACGTGGAGTAACATAAAATATTAGCAATTGCGTAGAAATGAATTAAAGTGAGGTAGCATATTTCCAGAGACCTCCGGATCGTGGAAAAGAAGCAGGACGTTCCATGGTGTGAGGTCAGTGTGACAGTAGCGCCAAATGGGGCTGGCCACGTAACACGAGGCAGTTGAAGGAACGGCAAGAGACTGTGTGTGTCAGATAACGAGCTCTTACGATGCACCGTTGTGGTCTTCATTACAAAATCTCCCGGAGGAACTATCTGGATGACCTCACAAATAGACGAATCATCGGGGAACTGGAAGAATAACGAAGTGTGACGAGTTTGCTATTGCACGCCATTGTTTCACATGTATGGGCAGCATTCCAAAACGCAGGCACTCCTGCCCGAGGGAGGGGACATGTTCGACCACGGTCATCTTGTGTCCTGACGCAGGTTAGAGGGAAGACGGTGTGTTCGAGGTCAGTCTGAAATTTCCGAGTATTGAGGAACAAATGCAGAAAGTAAATTCCCAGCGAAGGCGGGTTTGTGACTTGGATCAGCGCCAAACACTGTCACAGGGCATCTACGAGAGATGAGGATTTTGAGACTCGACAGCATACTTGCAGCAGGAGACTCAGGCAATTTAGGGGCATGGTTAACACTATTTATTAGCGATCAGAGTAACTACTACACTCAAGGCTAATTCCAAACATTAGAAAAAGCAAAGGAGGCAATAGGTTACACAACACAACTGTCTTGTCAAAAAGTTTGTTATCGGACAACATGACTCGTACATATGCTGTTATTTATATACATTTGACTATGCTGATGCTGACTTTGCATTAAACATTTGACGACGCCACTATGGCTGCAGTACATTAGGATATTGCTTTTATGAAACAGGTATGCCTCTTCATACTTAAAGCGCACAAATGCATATTTATGTCACTAGTACCCCCCATGTACCATGGACCTTGCCGTTGGTGGGGAGGCTTGCGTGACTCAGTGATACAGATGGCCATGCCGTAGGTGCAACCACAACGGAGGGGTATCTGTTGCGACCCCAGACAAACATGTGGTTCCTGAAGAGGGGCAGCAGCCTTTCCAGTAGTTGCAGGGGCAACAGTGTAGATGATTGACTGAGCTGGCCTTGTAAAACTAACCAAAACGGCCATGCTGTGCTGGTACTGCGAACGGCTGAAAGCAAGGGGAAACTACAGCCGTAATTTTTCCCGAGGGCATGCAGCTTTACTGTATAGTTAAATGATGATTTCATCCTCTTGGGTAAAATATTACGTAGGTAAAATAGTCCCCCTTTCGGATCTCCGGGCGGGGACTACTCAAGAGGACGTCATTATCAGGAGGAAGAAAACTGGCGTTCTACGGATCGGAACGTGGAATGTCACATCCCTTAATCGGGCAGGTTGAGTAGAAAATTTAAAAAGGGAGATTGATAGGTTAAAGTTAGATATAGTGGGAATTAGTGAAGTTCGGTCGCAGGAAGAACAAGACTTTTGGTCAGATGAATACAGGGCTATAAATACAAAATCATATATGGGTAATGCAGGAGTAGGTTTAATAATGAATAAAAAATAGGAGTGCGGGTAAGCTACTAGAAACAGCATAGTGAACGCATTATTGTGGTCAAGATAGACAAAAAGCCCACTCCTACTACAGTAGTACAAGTTTATATGACAGCTAGCTCTGCAGATGATGAAGAAATTGATGAAATATATGATGAGATAAAAGAAATTATTCAGATAGTGAAGGGAGATGAAAATTTAATAGTCATGGTGTAGGGAAGCAGCCTACTCACGCCGTAGTAAATTCACATCAGTCTTTCCATTGTGTGCCAGCCAGTCCGCTGTTACTAGCTCTGACGTCATAAATGTTGCGCAATACTTTAAAAATCAAGTAAATAACCTAGAATGTTTCTAGCATGTCAGGAGTAATACTAAATTAATATGTGTTGAATATAGGTTCGATAACTTTAACCCCCTCCCCCCCCATGAACCATGGACCTTGCCGTTGGTGGGGAGGCTTGCGTGCCTCAGTGATACAGATGGCCGTACCGTAGGTGCAACCACAACGGAGGGGTATCTGTTGAGAGGCCAGACAAACATGTGGTTCCTGAAGAGGGGCAGCAGCCTTTTCAGTAGTTGCAGGGGCAACAGTCTGGATGATTGACTGATCTGGCCTTGTAACATTAACCAAAACGGCCTTGCTGTGCTGGTACTGCGAATGGCTGAAAGCAAGGGGAAACTACAGCCGTAATTTTTCCCGAGGACATGCAGCTTTACTGTATGATTAAATGATGATGGCATCCTCTTGGGTAAAATATTCCGGAGGTAAAATAGTCCCCCATTCGGATCTCCGGGTGGGGACTACTCAAGAGGACGTCGTTATCAGGAGGAAGAAAACTGGCGTTCTACAGATCGGAGCGTGGAATGTCAGATCCCTTAATCGGGCAGGTAGGTTAGAAAGTTTAAAAAGGGAAATGGACAGGTTAAAGTTAGATATGCTGGGAATTAGTGAAGTTCGGTGGCAGGAGGAGCAAGACTTTTGGTCAGGTGATTACAGGGTTATAAATACAAAATCAAATAGGGGTAATGCAGGAGTAGGTTTAATAATGAATAAAAAAATAGGAGTGCGGGTTAGCTACTACAAACAGCATAGTGAACGCATTATTGTGGCCAAGATAGACACAAAGCCCATGCCTACTACAGTAGTACAAGTTTATATGCCAACTAGCTCTGCAGATGATGAAGAAATTGATAAAATGTATGACGAGATAAAAGAAATTATTCAGGTAGTGAAGGGAGACGAAAATTTAATAGTGATGGGTGACTGGAATTCGTCAGTAGGAAAATGGAGAGAAGGGAACATAGTAGGTGAATATGGATTGGGGGGAAGAAATGAAAGAGGAAGCCGCCTTGTAGAATTTTGCACAGAGCATAACTTAATCATAGCTAACACCTGGTTCAAGAATCATAAAAGAAGGTTGTATACCTGGAAGAATCCTGGAGATACTAAAAGGTATCAGATAGCTTATATAATGGTAAGACAGAGATTTAGGAACCAGGTTTTAAATTGTAAGACATTTCCAGGGGCAGATGTGGATTCTGACCACCATCTATTGGTTATGAACTGCAGATTGAAACTGAAGAAACTGCAAAAAGGTGGGAATTTAAGGAGATAGGACCTGGATAAACTGAAAGAACCAGAGGCTGTAGAGAGTTTCAGGGAGAGCATAAGGGAACAATTGACAGGAATGGGGGAGGGAAATACAGTAGAAGAAGAATGGGTAGCTCAGAGGGATGAAGTAGTGAAGGCAGCAGACGATCAAGTAGGTAAAAAGACGAGGGCTAATAGAAATGCTTGGGTAACACAAAAAATATGGAATTTAATTGATGAAAGGAGAAAATATAAAAATGCAGTAAATGAAGCAGGCAAGGAGGAATACAAACGTCTCAAAAATGATATCGACAGGAAGTGCAAAATGGCTAAGCAGGGATGGCTAGAGGACAAATGTAAGGATGTAGAGGCTTGTCTCACTAGGGGTAAGATAGATACTGCCTACAGGAAAATTAAAGAGACCTTTGGAGAGAAGAGAGCCACTTGTATGAATATCAAGAGCTCAGATGGCAACCCAGCTCTAAGCAAAGAAGGGAAGGCAGAAAGGTGGATGGAGTATATAAAGGGTTTATACAAGGGCGATGTACTTGAGGACAATATTATGGAAATGGAAGAGGATGTAGATGAAGACGAAATGGGAGATAAGATACTGCGTGAAGAGTTTGACAGAGCACTGAAAGACCTAAGTCGAAACAAGGCCCCGAGAGTAGACAACATTCCATTAGAACTACTGATGGCCTTGGGAGAGCCAATCATGGCAAAACTCTACCATCTGGTGAGCAAGAAGTATGAGACACGCGAAATACCGCCAGACTTCAAGAAGAATATAATAATTCCAATCCCAAAGAAAGCAGGTGCTGACAGATGTGAAAATTACCGAACTATCAGTTTAATAAGTCACAGCTGCAAAATACTAACGCGAATTCTTTACAGACGAATGGAAAAACTGGTAAAAGCGGACCTCGGGGAAGATCAGTTTGGATTCCGTAGAAAAGTTGGAACACGTGAGGCAATACTAACCTTACGACTTATCTTAGAAGAAAGATTAAGAAAAGGCAAACCTGCATGAAAGGGAAACAGTGGTTGGGAAAGGAGTGAGACAGGGTTGTAGCCTCTCCCCGATGTTATTCAATCTATATGTTGAGCAAGCAGTAAAGGAAACAAAAGAAAAATTCGGAGTAGGTATTAAAATTCATGGAGAAGAAGTAAAAACTTTGAGGTTCGCCGATGACATTGTAATTCTGTCAGAGACCGCAAAGGACTTGGAAGAGCAGTTGAACGGAATGGACAGTTTCTTGAAAGGTGGATATAAGATGAACATCAACAAAAGCAAAACAAGGATAATGGAATGTAGTCAAATTAAATCGGGTGATCCTGAGGGAATTAGATTAGGTAATGAGACACTTAAAGTAGTAAAAGAGTTTTGCTATTTAGGGAGTAAAATAACTGATGATGGTCGAAGTAGAGAGGATATAAAATGTAGACTGGCAATGGCAAGGAAATCGTTTCTGAAGAAGAGAAATTTGTTAACATCGAGTATAGATTTAAGTGTTAGGAAGTCGTTTCTGAAAGTATTTGTATGGAGTGTAGCCATGTAAGGAAGTGAAACATCGACGATAACTAGTTTGGACAAGAAGAGAATAGAAGCTTTCGAAATGTGGTGCTACAGAAGAATGCTGAAGATAAGGTGCGTAGGTCACGTAACTAATGAGGAGGTATTGAATAGGATTGGGGAGAAGAGAAGTTTGTGGCACAACTTGACTAGAAGAAGGGATCGGTTGGTAGGACATGTTTTGAGGCATCAAGGGTTCACAAATTTAGTACTGGAGGGCTGCGTGGAGGGTAAAAATCGTAGAGGGAGACCAAGAGATGAATACACTAAGCAGATTCAGAAGGATGTAGGTTGCAGTAGGTACTGGGAGATGAAGAAGCTTGCACAGGATAGAGTAGCATGGAGAGCTGCATCAAATCAGTCTCAGGACTGAAGACCACAACAACAACAACAACTTTAACCATTTTCGAAATTTGGATATTTTTCTGTAAAAATCATTGACGCAACAGAAAAGAGCTAGAGACTTAAAAATTTATATTTTGATTCCTTTTTCATAATAATTAAATAGAAACAGTACTTTGGATCCCACAAATTAAGATTGTAGTTGAAATTCAATATTTTCTGGTTTTTGAAAAATTAAGGAAGCAAGATAGATGAAGTAGGCTAATAAATAAGGCTAGGACGTTTATATTTTAGTAGAATGGAGATCCGCTATAATCATAAATATGTGAAAAATTTCAATTGAATAACTATAAAACTATAGCGATAGCGTTTCTCCAAAGAGCAAGTTCAGAGCTCTTCTACTGCGTGTAGTGACTTTCAGAATACAGTGAACGTTTTTTCCACGATCGTTTTTGATTATGAATCCCAGACAATCTCCTAATTCCTCAGAGCTATAAGCTGTAGCTGTAAGTGTATTTCTCAGATGAAGTGGGCACTAGGAATTCTAATTACAGGCTTCACGTTTTGATAATCACTTTCTGGTTGCCAAAATTGTAGTTAGACAGCCAGTGTTGAGAATGGCAAAACAACAGCATAAATAATAGGAACTGGTTTTGCATTCAGGAACATTTATATAAACAATTAATTTCACCCGCTGCCCTACATATGGTGCATCGGCCGTGAAGTGTTTCTACATTCAAATATTTATACAACAGTAAATTTTCTACCAGCCGCCCCACAATGGGTTACGAATTTGGTAGTAGGAAAAGGAAGAGAAGGAAACGTAGTAGGTGAATATGGAAGGGGGTAAGAAATGATAGAGGAAGCTGCCCGGTAGCATTTTGCACAGAGCATAATCATTGCTAACACTTGGTTCAAGAATCATAAAAGAAGGTTGTACACATGGAAGAATCCTGGAGATACTAGAAGGTATCAGATAGATTATATAATGGTAAGACAGAGATTTAGGAACCAGGTATTAAACTGTAAGACATTTCCAGGGGCAGATGTGGACTCTGAACACTATCTATTGGTTATGACCTGTAGATTGAAACTGAAGAAACTGCAAAAAGGTGGGAATTTAGGAAGATGTGACCTGAATAAACTGACTAAACCAGAGGTTGTACAGAGTTTCAGGGAGAGCATAAGGGAACAATTGTCACGAATGGGGGAAAGAAATACATCATCATCATCATCATCATTTAAGACTGATTATGCCTTTCAGCGTTCAGTCTGGAGCATAGTCTCCCTTATAAAATTCCTCCATGATCCCCTATTCAGCGCTAACATTGGTGCCTCTTCTGATGTTAAGCCTATTACTTCAAAATCATTCTTAACCGAATCCAGGTACCTTCTCCTTGGTCTGCCCCGACTCCTCCTGCCCTCTACTGCTGAACCCATGAGTCTCTTGGGTAACCTTGCTTCTCCCACGCGTGTAACATGATCCCACCATCTAAGCCTGTTCGCCTTGACTGCTACATCTATAGAGTTCATTCCCAGTTTTTCTTTGATTTCCTCATTGTGGACACCTTCCTGCCATCGTTCCCATCTACTAGTACCTGCAATCATCCTAGCTATTTTCATATCCGTAACCTCAACCCTGTTGATAAGGTAACCTGAATCCACCAAGCTTTCGCTTCCATACAACAAAGTTGGTCGAAAGATTGAACGGTGCACAGATAACTTAGTCTTGGTACTGACTTCCTTCTTGCAGAAGAAAGTAGATCGTAGCTGAACGCTCACTGCGTTAGCTTTGCTACACCTCGCTTCCAGTTCTTTTACTATGTTGCCATCCTGTGAGAATATGCATCCTAAGAACTTGAAACCGTCCACCTGTTCTAACTTTGTTCCTCCTATTTGGCACTCAGTCCGTTTATATCTCTTTCCCACTGACATTGCTCTCGTTTTGGAGATGCTAATCTTCATACCACAGTCCTTACATTTCTGATCTAGCTCTGAAATATTACTTTGAAAACTTTGAATCGAATCTGCCATCACAACTAAGTCATCCGCATATGCAAGACTGCTTATTTTGTGTTCACATATCTTAATCTCACACAGCCAGTCTATTGTTTTCAACATATGATATCCATAAATAATATGAACAACAGTGGAGACAGGTTGCAGCCTCATCTTACCCCTGAAACTACTCTGAACCATGAACTGTCAACTCTAACTGCTGCCTGGCTATCCATGTAAAGACCTGTAATTGCTTGCAAAAGTTTGCCTCCTATTCCATAATCTCGTAGAACAGACAATAACTTCCTCCTAGGAAACCGGTCATATGCCTTTTCTAGATCTATAAAGCATAGATACAATTCCCTGTTCCACTCATAACACTTCTCCATTATTTGCCATAAGCTAAAGATCTGGTCCTGACAACCTCTAAGAGGCCTAAACCCACACTGATTTTCATCCAATTGGTTCTCAACTAATACTCTCACTTTCCTTTTAATAATACCTGAGAAGATTTTACCCACAACGCTGATTAAAGAGATACCTCTGTAGTTGTTACAATCTTTTCTGTTTCCATGTTTAAATATTGGTGTGATTACTGCTTTTGTCCGGTTTGATAGAACCTGTACCGACTCCCAGGCCAATTCAGTTATCCTGTGTAGCCATTTAAGACCTGACATTCCACTGTATTTGATGAGTTCTGACTTAATTTCATCCACCCCAGCTGCTTTATTGCACTGCAATCTATTGACCATTTTCTCCACTTCCTCAAATGTGATCCTATTTCCATCATCATTCCTATCCCATTGTACCTCGAAATCTGAAACATTACTGATCGTATTTTCACCTACATTGAGCAACTCTTCAAAATATTCCCTCCATCTGCCCAAGGAATCCCCAGGATTCACCAGCAGTTTTCCTGACTTGTCCAAAATACTTGTCATTTCCTTCTTACCTCCCTTTCGAAGACTGCTAATTACGCTCCAGAAGGGTTTTCCAGCAGCTTGACCCCAAGTTTCCAACCTGTTTCCAAAGTCTTCCCAAGATTTCTTCTTGGATGCTGCAATTATATGTTTGGCTTTGTTTCTTTCTTCAACATAACTTTCTCTGTCTACCTGAGTTCTAGTATGTAGCCATTTTTGATACGCCTTCTTTTTCCTTTTACAGGCTGCCTTGACTGTGTCATTCCACCAAGCTGTTTGCTTCATCCTACTTTTACACACTACTGTTCCAAGACATTCTTTAGCCACTTCTAGTACTGTGTCCCTGTACTTCGTCCATTCCTTTTCCAATGACTGTAATTGACTACATTCAGCTAACTGGTATCTTTCTGAGATCACTGTTATGTACTTGTGCCTAATTTCCTTATCCTGAAGTTTCTCCACTCTTATCCTCCTACATATGGACCTGACCTCCTGCACTTTCGGCCTCACAATCCCAACTTCACTGCAGATTAGATAATGATCAGTGTCATCAAAGAATCCCCTGAATACAGTGTGTCCCTCACAGCCTTCTTGAATTCCTGATCTGTTATTATATAGTCAATGACAGATCTGGTTCCCCTGCCTTCCCAAGTATACCGGTGAATGTTCTTATGTTTAAAAAAGGAGTTTGTGATTACTAAGCCCATACTGGCACAGAAATCCAAGAGTTGTTTCCCGTTCCTGTTGGCCTCCATATCCTCTCCAAATTTACCCACAACGTTTTGATACCCTTCTGTTCGATTTCCAATCCTGGCATTAAAATCACCCATGAGCAGAACACTGTCCTTGTCCTTTACTCTAACAACTACATCACTGAGTGCCTCATAAAAACTATCCATCTTATCTTGATCTGTCCCTTCACAATGCGAATATACTGACACAATCCTAATTTTCATGCTAGACACTGTCAAATCTATCCACATCAGTCGTTCGTTTACATACCTTATTGCAACCACGCTGGGTTCCATTTCTTTCCTGATGTAAAGCCCTACACCCCATTGTGCTACTCCTGCTTTGACTCCTGACAGGTAGACCTTGTATTCTCCCACTTCCTCTTCTTTCTCACCCCTTACCCGAATGTCACTAACAGCTAAAACGTCCAGCCGTATCTTACTTGCAGCCTCTGCCAGGTCTACCTTCTTCTCAGTGTGGCCCCTATTGATATTAATAGCTCCCCATCTCATTACCATTTCTTTGCCAAGTCGTATCTTAGGAGTCCCTGGTTTGTCAGTTAGACGTGGGACTCCGTCACCTCCAAAGGTCCGAGGCATTTTGCTCTGATTGTTGCCAGCATAATATTTAAAGTACTAGGGAAGCAGGTTGCTAGCCTTACTTGCCCCGAGTCCCATTGAGTTTTAACCCTAACGCTTGAGGGACTAACCGGTCGATTTGGTAGTCTTTGCCGTATGAGCACAAAGGTGACCACGACTCAGAATATGTCCGAGATGCCCAACCTTATTTCAAAGTAACTGGTATCCCGTCTATCGGGACCACTTACTTGGCCACTCATACCTTGCCCATGGTTCATGAACTAGGACATGACTACAGGAACCCACACCTTGAACCATAGTAGAAGAAACATGGGTAGCTCTGAGGGATGAAGTAGTGAAGGCAGCAGAGGATCAAGCAGGTAAAAAGACGAGGGCTAGTAGAAATCCTTGGGTAACAGTAGAAAAATTGAATTTAATTGATGAAAGGAGAACATAAAAAAAAGCAGTAAATGAAACGGGCAAAAAGGAATGCAAACGTCTCAAAAATGAGTTCGACAGGATGTGCAAAATGGCTAAGCAGGCATGGCTAGAGGACAAATGTAAGGATGTAGAGACTTATCTCACTAGGGGTAAGATAGATATTGATTACAGGAAAATTAAAGAGACCTGTGGAGAAAAGAGAACCACTTGTATGAATATCAAGAGCTCAGATGGAAACCCAGTTATAAGCAAAGAAGGGAAAGCAGAAAGGTGGAAGGAGTATATAGAGGGTCTATACAAGGGCGATGTACTTGAGGACAATATTATGGAAATGGAAGAGGATGTAGACGAAGATGAAATGGGAGATACGATACTGCATGAAGAGTTTGACAGAGCACTGAAAGACCTAAGTCGAAAGAAGGCCCTGGGAGTAGACAACATTCCATTAGAACTACTGACAGCCTTGGCAGAGCCAGTCCTGACAAATCTCTACCATCTGGTGAGCAAGATGTATGAGACCTGCGAAATACAGTCAGACTTCAAGAAGAATATAATAATTCCAATCCCAAAGAAAGCAGGTGTTGACAGATGTGAAAATTACCGAACTATCAGTTTAATAAGTCACTGCTGCAAAATACTAACGCGAATTCTTTACAGACGAATGGAAAAACTGGTAGAAGCCGACCTCGGAGAAGATCAGTTTGGATTCCGTAGAAATATTGGAACATGTGAGGCAATACTAACTCTACGACTTATCTTAGAAGAAAGATTAATGAAAGGCAAACCTGCGTTTCTAGCATTTGTAGATTTAGAGAAAGCTTTTGACAATGTTGACTGGAATACTCTCTTTCAAATTCTAAAGGTGGCAGGGGTAAAATACCGGGAGTGAAAGGCTATTTACAATTTGTACAGAAACCAGATGGCAGTTATAAGAGTCGAGGGGCATGAAAGGGAAGCAATGGTTGGAAAGGGAGTGAGACAGGGTTGTAGCCTCTCCCCGATATTATTCAATCTGTATATTGAGCAAGCAGTAAAGGAAAGAAAAGAAAAGCCGGAGTAGGTATAAAAATCCATGGAGAACAAATAAAAACTTTGAGGTTCACCGATGACATTATAGTTCTGTCAGAGACAGCAAAGGACTTGGAAGAGCAGCTGAACGGAATGGACATTGTCTTGAAAGGAGGATATAAGATGAACATCAACAAAAGGAGAACGAGGATAATGGAATGTAGTCGAATTAAGTCGGGTGATGCTGAGGGAATCAGACTAGGAAATAAGACACTTAAAGTAGTAAAGGAGTTATGTTATTTCGGGAGCAACTGATTATGGTCGAAGTAGAGACGATATTAAATGTAGACTGGCAATGGCAAGGAAAGTGTTTCTGAAGAAGGAAAATTTGTTAACATCGAGTATAGATTTAAGTGTTAAGAAGTCGTTCTGAAAGTATTTGTATGGAGTGTAGGCATGTATAGAAGTGAAACATGGACGATAAATAGTTTAGACAAGAATAGAATAGAAGCTTTCGAAATGTGGTGCTACAGAAGAATGCTGAAGATTAGATGGGTAGATCACATAATTAATGAGGAGGTATTGAATAGAATTGGGGAGAAGTATGTGGCACAACATGACAAGAAGAAGGGACCAGTTGGTAGGACATGTTCTAAGGCATAAAGGGATCACAAATTTAGCATTTGAGGGCAGTGTGCAGGGTAAAAATCGTAGAGGGAGACCATGAGATGAATAAACTAAGCAGATTCAGAAGGATGTAGGTTGCAATAAGTACTGGGAGATGAAGAAGCTTGCACAGGATAGGGTAGCATGGAGAGCTGCATCAAACCAGTCTCTGTACTGAAGACCACAACAACAACAGTACCTTTTATTATATTCTGTTTGTTGTTTTAAGCTGTAGACAGTCTGCTACAGTATTGATGTTTCCCATATTTTGCTGCAGACCTGAAAAAGAACATTATAGATCGAAACCGGTAATCTGTTGACAAAACTTTTGTGACCATAGACGTAAAGTAAAGGAAATTTATTTTGTATACGGGTCACTATTTTATTCGCATCAATGTCGCAGATTGTGACAATAACTGTCATTGTGCTACTTACAGTTTGTATACAACTCATTTTCCAAATCGAAAATATTCCAGTATCCTTATAGAATGCGAGATGGAAAAATTGCAAAGGCACTGTAACCACATTCGTGTGGAGTGGTGTAAAAATCGCCAGGTTTCCCCAAATAAATTGAGAGAAGTGTCCGGATAACTCCTTCAAATGGGACTCACGTGATTTCTCACCCTATTGTCGATCGCTCTAATCTCCCGTTCAGTCTCTAATGACTTTTGCATCTGCATCTACATGTACGTCATATTCCGCAAACCACCTAATGGTGTGTGACAGAGGGTACATTCGGAACCACTAAGTGATCCCTCCAATCCTGTTCCACTCTTGAATAATGCGTGGGAAGAATGATTGTCGGTAAGCCTCGGTATTAGTTCTAATTTCTCGAATTTTCTCCTCATATGTAAAATGTATGTGGGGGGAAGTAATATGTTGTCCGACTACTCCTGAAAAGTTTTTTTTGGATTGGTCTTCAGTCCAGAGACTGGTTTGATGCAGCTCTCCATGCTACTCTATCCTGTGCAAGCTTCTTCATCTCCCAGTACCTACTGCAACCTACATCCTTCTGAATCAGCTTAGTGTATTCATCTCTTGGTCTCCCCCGCCGATTTTTACCCTCCACGCTGCCCTCCAATACTAAATTGGTGATCCCTTGATGCCTCAGAACATGTCCTACCAACCGATCCCTTCTTCTGGTCAAGTTGTGCCACAAACTTCTCTTCTCCCCAATCCTATTCAATATTTCCTCATTAGTTATGTGATCTACCCATCTAATCTTCAGCATTCTTCTGTAGCACCACATTTCCAAAGCTTCTATTCTCTTCTTGTCCAAACTATTTACCGTCCATGTTTCACTTCCATACATGGCTACACTCCATACAAATACTTTCAGAAACGACTTCCTGACACTTAAATCTATACTCGATGTTAACAAATTTCTATTCTTCAGAAACGCTTTCCTTGCCATTGCCAGTCTACATTTTATATCCTCTCTACTTCGACCATCATCAGTTATTTTGCTCCCCAAATAGCAAAACTCCTGTACTACTTAAAGTGTCTCATTTCCTAATCTAATACCCTCAACATCAGCCGGCTTAATTCGACTACATTCCATTATCCTTGTTTTGTTTTTGTTGATGTTCATCTTATATCCTCCCTTCAAGACACCATCCATTCCTTTCAACTGCTCTTCCAAGTCCTTTGCTGTCTCTGACAGAATTACAATGTCATCGGCGAACCTCAAAGTTTTTATTTCTTCTCCATGGATTTTAATACTTACTCCGAATTTTTCTTTTGTTTCCTTTACTGCTTGCTCAATATACAGATTGAATAACATTGGGGAGAGGCTACAACCCTGTCTTACTCCCTTCCCAACCACTGCTTCCCTTTCATGTCCCTCGACTCTTATAACTGCCATCTGGTTTCTGTACAAATTTTAAATAGCCTTTCACTCCCGGTATTTTACCCCTGTCGTCGTTAGTTACCTTTCGTTACTCAAACGATCTAGGATAAATTACTGCAATAAGGAGAGCAAGTTCTTTCGCGTAATCTTCATAGAATCTTATAGGTGTCTCATTTCATTTCGTCCTGAGTCCTGACGTCTTTCCACTACTAAGCTATTATAGCTGCTTTTCAATTCTGCGATTACTTATCTCAATATCTGCCATTTCGACGTTCGTACGACGATTGAAAGGAGGGACAGTGCTATGCTACGATTTTCCGCTGTGAAACAACTTCGGAAGATCGAATTCTGTATTTCATCCTCCTCTCTGTTATCTTCCGTTTCGGTGGCGGTGCTGTCGCTGAAAGAATGAACAGATGATTTTGACCCACTTGGTGATTTTACAAGCGACCAAAATCTCTTAGTGTTTTTGCTCAGGTCGATTGACAACGCCCACTTTCGAAATCATTGAACGCTTCTCTCGTTGCTCCCCTTGCTCTAATTTTCGCTTCGTTCAGCTTTTGTTTTTTCAGATAGATTTTTACCTCTCTTGACTCTGAGATGAAGTGTTCTTTGTTTACATAGTGCTTTCCTAACACGGCTATTAAACCACTGTGAATCTTTCCCATCCCTTAAAACCTTATTCGAAGCATACTTGTCTAGGAGATATTGAACGATTCCTATGAATTTTTTCCATTTATTCTCCACATCTTCGTCCTCGTCACCGAACATTTGATGCTGGCTGCTGATATATTCTGAAATTTGTATCCTGTCATCCTTGCTGAGCAAATATATTTTCCTCCTTTTCTTAACATGTCTTGTAGGCCCCACCGTCATAGATACTGTCACATCCTTGTGATCACTGATACCCTCCTTTATGTTAACTGATTCGATAAGTTCAGGTCTGCTTGTTGCCAGGACTTTTAAGACGTTACCGTGCCGAGGTGATTCTCTAACTACCATGGTAATTTTCGGAAAAGACATCCAGAACAATACCACACGAATCCCTGTCTCTGGCACCAGTTTTGGTGGTATAACACTCCCAGTCTATACCTGGCAAGTTGAAGTCACCCCCCATTACAACGGCATGATCAGAGAAATTACTAATGATATTCTGCAAGTTCTGTCTGAAGCGCTCTACAACTACAGATCGTGATGCAGGTGGTCTATGAAAACATCCGATCGCCATTTTTGACCATTCTTTGATACTCAATTTCACCCAGATTAATTCACATTATGAATCCGTGATAACCTCGCTAGATTTTCTCGAATTTTTTACTGCAATAAACACGCCGCCATCGTTGGCGACTAACCTGTCCTTACAATAAACATTCCAATTTGAACATAGAATTTCGTTGTCATTGTCGTCCGGTTTCAACCGGCTTTCTGTTCCAGTACTATCTGTGCATCATAACTTTCAGTAGTAGATACCAATTCTGGGACCTTTCCTTGGATGCTCCTGCAATTTTCTAAGATCATATCAATCTTTTCTATCTCTGATTTGCGAGGACCAAGATTCTCTGAGGTTTCTGTGGCTGATTTAACAGGCAAATCGTCTTTGATCCCAAGGGAGCGGTTCTCTAACCTAAAGAATCCTGATGTGCACACCATATGTACTGCGCTACCCTAGTAACCGCTTTCTGCGTATAGTGCACGCCTGACCTATTAAAGGGAACCGGGTCTGATGGACCGATCAGATGTTGCGTATCAGAAGCCGCAGCGATGTCTGGGTCACCAGGGGATTCCAGTGGCGCCAGAGGTGTTGTAGGTCTCGTCACGGTCGCCCCGAAGTCACCGAAACTTTGAGCATTATCTAGAAGCTTGTCGACGGTATCCAACGCAGTTTCCAGCTTCTTACGGACAGCAGCCCACCCTTCTTGTATCCGCTCACAACAAGCACAGTCCCTAGCCATAACGTACTGTGTATAAAATAGATACATGGTCTCAAATGGAGCTACTGAGTTTGAAATGTATACAAATTTTGCCAGAGGAGAATAAAGTAACACTAAAAATTCCATTGATTGGCGTCTCCATAGAGTGCTGTGTGCACAACGACCATATACGTCAAATTAGAGAGAAGGTTAGCGTTGGCCGTAATATTGATGGTTTATTGACAGCAAAATCGATTTTCAATCACATACTGATCATCTTCAGTGCTGTGGTGTACAAATTAAACTCATAGGCACTGGTGGCAAGTTATTATCAGTAACCAAAGCTTATGAAACGATCACAATAACTGATCTTGCGATCGTTTCAGGCAAGAATGCATTGATCTAAACTGTGTGCTGTCTACTAGTACAAAATTAAGACTTTGTGGCGTGACGGAGTTTCTGGTGACGGGAAAATTTACCCTAGAAGGCAACCCTACACAAGTATATTCACAAGACTTACGCAAAAACAAAAACTACGATTAATTTCCTAACCACTAGTCTACACAGTATGATACACACTTCTTTGCAAAGCACGTGGGAAAAAAAAGACTAAATTAATTCACTGTTTATCAGACAAGTGCTGCTACTGCTGGGGGCGCTGCTGCGCGTCCCCTCGGCTCGGCGGCTGCCGCTACTCCGTTTCCGATAAGCCGTTAATCTCCAATTTCTCTCACTTCCTGTTGCTTCATCGACCGATGCAGTGATCCTGAAGTTTCCAGAACAGAAGAACTTATTCTCTTCGCTGCCACTAGATCGTGGAGTCCTAAGCTCGATTTACTCGTTGGGCTGGGTGTTCTGTTTTCCTAGCGCCAAAGTGGCGTCAAAATAGAAACACTTGCAGCAATCGGTCGAACGACTCCACACGGTGCCTCTCGGCCAATATTGCGATACCATTATTTCATTTCTTCCCATCTGATTCCTAAAATTCCTCGTCCATTAATCTCTTTGGTATTGCTAAAAAATATCTGATACTGACTACTAGGCTAACTGTCCGTCTGTTGGTACGTTACTTATATTAAGTGGCCTGACAGAACCACCTAACTTGCTTTCACTATGAGCCTCCTTGCTCTTCGAAAAATAAAGCAAACAATAATAACAAGAACCTCCTGTGGTCTCTTTTATATCTCTTGTGCTCTGTTAATATGAACAGTGACAGAATAAGGCAGAGCTGTTGAAATTATGTCACCTAAACTAGCGGTAAATGTCGGAAAAAGAATAGTGAATAAGAACTCTGGTAAAATACTGGAAGCTTATAAATGTAGAAAGAATAATTAGCGTGTTTTTATGTACGTTCAAACACTGTGGACTATTTGCGAAAGAAAATGGAAAAATTATGACTGTGAAACTGGATTTAATATTGCAGATGGGGAAATTAAAGGTTGAAAGAGGAGTTAATTGATTATCCAAAATCTTTGAAACAGTACGTGAAACAATAGTTACCAAAATCTGCTTATTTATGGCTGGTTCACAAATCACTCACAAAAAAATCTGAGCGCTGCAGCCCTACCCGTTTCAGCTTTCTAGTTTGCCAGTAAAAGATTCATGAGAGGCGGTAAAGGTACATGATAAGCGTCCTAGTGTTAAGTGAAGTAACAAAATTAGTAATTACATACACAATGTCAAAAATGTTGAAATGTGTGTGAAATCTTATGGGACTTAACTGCTAAGGTCATCAGTCCCTAAGCCTACACACTACTTAACCTAAATTATCCCAAGGACAAACACACACACACCCATGCCCGAGGGAGGACATGAACCTCCGCCGGAACCAGCCGCACAGCCCATGACTGCAGCGCCTCAGACCGCTCGGCTAATCCCGCGTGGCTACACAATATCTTTTTTCGTCATCTAGAGCTACATAAATCTACCTTCTGCAAGCTTACATCGTGGAATTTACAATTTTGTGAATCAGTTTCAGCATTTTTCAAAAAAATGAATGGATAAAAAGGAATTTGCCGGCCGGTGAGGCCGTGCGGTTCTAGGCGCTTCAGTCTGGAACCGCGCAACCGGTACGGTCGCAGGTTCGAATCCTGCCTCGGGCATCGATGTGTGTGACGTCCTTAGATTAGTTAGGTTTAAATAGTTCTGAGTGCTAGGGGACTGATGACCTCAGATGTTAAGTCCCATAGTGCTAAGAGCCATTTGAACCATTTGAATCAAAGGAATTTCTAAAGGAAACTGACGGAAATATTAGACAGTATCCAGGTCTGGACTAAAACACTATACTTTTTGAGTTCTCAATGTACAGTGGAATATTTGAAACGAACGCACGGTAGAAAAGAGAATGTTCCGGGAGGCAGGACACAAGTTTTAAAAAATCTGCCCTCGTTAAATTTAAGGAAAGTGTAATAAACATGTATCTTCGGAAGCTTTCGTGGTCGAGGTCAGATTACATAAAATAATTTTGGGTGGTAAATTGCGTCATACTAAAAATGATGAACTAACATTCCGAGCAGTATTAGAATTGGTGTTCTTATGGATATATAAACCACTGGAGCACTGTAACAATAACTATAGTCTTCAATTCTGTTGCTATAGTTACTAAAAAGGGGCATTAACAAAATTCGTCATGTGATTGAATGTCAGAAGTGTCTGGGACGCAGCTGATGTTCTTTATTGATTGTAATACAAGTCGGAATTTTATTGATGAAGGCACTTACACTATAGTAGACGGAAAGACGTTGGTTACCACTTTACAAAATGACACATTCTGCAACAAAGTAGTATTCTGAGGAATGGAAATTAACGGAACTGTGCAGTTTGGCTAACAGAGACTGTATCTGAAGAATGATGAGTCTGAAAAAATGTTAAAAATGGAAACGAAGAGTGGCAGAGAGGGCAATGTGACGGAATTATTCAGGAAATAAAGGTAATAATACATACTCTAGAAGTGAATAATCACCACTGTTGAAGTATAATTCGTTCCCACGAAATAAATTTGTCACTAACATAGCTCTACTTTGATTACAGGAAGCTGCACATCAAATCGCTTACCGAGCAGTTAATGTACGGCGTTACAGGAGTATTTTGGAAGAGAGGAACATAAATAAAGTACTGAAGAAAGACGATATACACTGAGCTAACGAATCATGGGACACCTCCTAATATAGTGTCGGACCTCCTTTTGCCTCGCATAGTGCTGGAGCTCGACGTGGCATCGACTCAACAAGTTGCTGGAAGTCTCCTCCAGAAATACAATGCCATGCCGTCTCCATAGCCTTCCGTAATTGCGAAAGTGTTGCAACAGGATTTTGTGCACGAACTGACCTCTAGATTATTTCCCATAAATGTTCGATTAGTAGCGCAGTCATTCGCTCGAATTACCCGGAATGTTCTTCAAAGCAATGGCGTACAGTTGTGGCCCGGTGACATGGCGCATTGTCATCGATAAAAATTATGTCGCTGTTTACGAACATGAAGTTCATGAACGGGTACAAATGGTCTGCAAGTAGCCGAACGTAACCATTTCCACTCAATGATCGGTTCAGTTGGACCAGAGAACCCAATCATTTCAATATAAATGCAGCCCACATCATTATGGAGCCAGCACCAGATTGCACAGTGACTTGTTGACATCTTGGGTCCATGGTTTCGTCGCGTCTGCTCCATCCTCGAACCCTACCATCAGCTCTTATCAACTGACATCTACACTTATCTGACTAGACCACGGTTTTCCAGTCGTCTACAGACCGAGCGATATCGTCACGAGCCTAGGGAAGGCGCTGCAGGCGACGTCGCATCGGTCGCCTGTTGCCACAGCCCATTAACGCCGAATTTCACCGCACTGTCCTATGGGATACTGTAAGTAGGCTGTTTAGGTTTTCTTATTGGTAACGCCACGTAGCGCTCTGTGTGAGAATCACTGGCTGTGCTGTGTGCAGTCTGTGGCTAGTTTGCATTGTTGTCTGCCATTGTAGTGTTGGGCAGCTGGGCTGTTAACAGCACGTAACGTTGCGCAGTTGGAGGTGAGCCGCCAGCAGTGGTGGATGTGGGGAGAGAAATGGCGGAGTTTGGAAATTTTTAAGACTGGATGTCATGAACTCCTATGTATATTATGATTTTTCAACACTATTAAGGTAAATACATTGTTTGTTCTCTATTAAAATCTTTCATTTGCTAACTATGCCTATGAGTAGTTAGTGCCTTCCGTAGTTTGAATCTTTTATTTAGCTGGCAGTAGTGGCGCTCGCTGTATTGCAGTAGTTGGAGTAACGAAGATTTTTGTGAGGTAAGTGATTTGTGAAAGGTATAGGTTAATGTTAGTCAGGGCCATCCTTTTGTAGGGATTATTGAAAGTCAGATTGCGTTGCGCTAAAAATATTGTGTGTCAGTTTTAAGCACAGTCATGTATAAATTTTTCTAAGGGGACGTTTCATATGTCGACCCTTAGCCGAGGATACCTCACTGGAATCTTCTGATTTTTTCTTGTAGTTTGTGTAATTAGTGTAGATTTTGTTTATTGCTAGCGCGTAATTGTAGAGAGAATCTCCTTTGTAGTTGCAGTCTTTCATTGTTGTACAGTAAAACAGTTGTGGCATGCATGTAGATTTGCACCAAGTATTTCGCAGCTGCGCTTGCAATTAACTGGATATTATTTTCAATGCTATGTTAATGTGTTTTGTTATTTTGCTCTTCAAATTGTGATTTTCTGTGTCGTCGTGTGAAATATTTTGACAATAATGGCGTGTGAAAAACGTAACACTAGGCTCCAAAGTAAACTGAGAAATAATAGTGACGACGAGCGTAGCTTGTCAGCACCACTCTGTAATGAAGTAACAGACATTCAAAGTAGTAATTTGGTAATAGTGCATAGGGAAATGGAGCGGGCTGCAAATAATGGTGTAGACAGTGAAACAGGTAGTGAACAGGGAAGCATTATCGATCGATCGGTCGGCAATAGCTCGCCTGAGGAATCCGAAATGACGGAACACAATATTGCAAATACTGTAGGCTCAGGTTTTGGGTCCTCACCGTTTTCTCAAATGAGTCAAGACACATTTTCTGCTTGTCAAAACGTGAATTTTGCCGGTAAAAATTAACTGCCGAAAAGCATAGAGAAACACATTCCAGACACTAATGCATTATTATTGCAATTAATGCAACAAATGGAACAAAATCAGAGACAAACACAGCAAAAGCTTCAAAAGTTAGACACAATGGATCAACACCAGAGACAAACACAGCAACAGTTAGACACGATGGAACAAAATCAGAGACAAACACAGCTACAGCTTCAAAAGTTAGACTCCTTGGAACAAACTCTTGAACAAACACGTGAAGATTTAACGACTGAGTTACATAAAATCGAATCGAAATGTCAAAAAGTCTGTAATGACGTAAAAACACAAATTTGTGAGCATTTCCAACCTATTTTTTCGAGTCATGAAAATGCATTACAGAATCACGAAGCAGCCATAAAAGAACTGCGAACTATTGTTCATGAAAATCACGACACCTTGGAAGCTAAAATTGACTCAGTTGCATCTACCGATTCGGTTACGCAACTTGCAAAAACTCAGGAAAACTTAAAGGACACAGTAGATTCGATTTCAACACAAATGGACACTCTGAAACTTGGTTCAGAAAAACACACTGAGGAAATGTGTTCACTATCGGAGAAAGTAGCCGAACTTTCGGATCAGTTCACTAACTTATCTACGAAGGTAGATGATAATCTGAATGACACAAAACCGGTAGTCTTTAATGACACAGAAGAGTGCGAACAAATTAGGAAATTCAAACAAAATCAGAATCAAATAAATACGCAACACCAAAGAGAAATCCGGGAAGTACAAGATCAGCTGACACAGGTAATACAAGAATTACGTATTTCAGAGGCCACTCGCGCTCCAATACGGGAAGAGGGGCATAGAAGTACGGAACAGCCACAAAATAATAACTCAGGGCACTTCGGAAATTATGAAAGAAATTGGCAAGGTACACCGAATTTTGAGATGGAACCGCCGAAACTACGTAACAATGACCGACATGCGACTAGCCGACATGATGATTTTGACTATAAGCTGTTTATTACTACACGTAAATTCTAAACATTTAAGAATTCTGGCAACGACATTCATCCACAAGCGTGGCTCCATCAATTCTCTCATTGTTTTCCTCCCAACTGGTCATTGCAGCACAGATTAGAATGTATGTGTGGCTATTTAGTGAATGAACCAGCTGTAAGAATGCTATCGGTCATTCGCGATTGCCACAGCGAAGGAGAATTTTATCATGCCTTCCTCTCAGCATATTGGTCTCAAGCTACACAAGAACGAGTAACACATAGCATCATAATGATGAAACGTTTCGAACAATCTGAATTTTCCAGTCTTATGAAATATTTTGAAGACATGTTGCGTAAGAATCAGTATCTTTCAAACCCCTACAGCCCCTCAGAACTCATCCGCATTTGCTTAATCAAATTACCTGAACATTTGCGACATATTATTTTGGCAGGACGTTGCAAAGACGACATTGAAGCTTTTCAGGGACTCTTACAAGAATTAGAAATTGACACTGACAATCGCGGAACGCGAAAACAGGAACACAACAATTGCAGGTCACATCCGTCGCAATTCCGCGATGAAAGAAATAATAACTGGACACGACAAGACTATTCTCACAACACAAATCGTGACCAAAACAGACACCACCCGTATGACAACCGTTGGCAGAGCAGTAATAATTACAGGGAAAGATCACCTCTCCGCGGTAGTGAATATCACAGAGACAATCAGAGAAACAGACAATATGGGTACCAAAATAATTATTATCAAGGGAGACAGAATTACTTTAGACGCAACGGTCCAGCGCGCAGTTACGATTTAGGTAGAAATTCTCCACCACGTGACCGACAAGAAAGAAACTATGGAATCTACCAACATGACGACAGACGATATGATCGTAACGACAGACCTGAATTGCATCAGAACTGGCGGGATTCAAACAGAGCAGGGCCCTCTCGAGGAGGTGAATTTGTAGAAGTTAGGTCTCCAAATCCCAATAACGACGCGCGCCAACAAAGAGACAATAGGCAATGACTCATACCGCTGGCAGCCACAAAATGTACGTATGAAACTGACGACGCAGCTGCCGTAGCTAGTAATTACGTAAGAATGGAAGACATTAGGGACATCTTACTCCAGGAACACGACGTAAAACATAACAACATTGCATATCCTGTGATTCACATTACAGTAAATGACGTAAAATTTACGGCAGTACTTGACTCTGGCAGTCCCATTTCAGTAATTAGTGAAACAGCCCTTAGCAAATGCAACAAATTGAACGATTGTCCCACACTTCCGTTACGTAAGATTAAATTACAAGGTGCAATCTTTGGAAAAAGTGTAGATGTACGCCAACAAACCAACTTAGAATTCTTTTGTCAAAGCCACAGCTTCTGAATGAACTTTCTTATTGTTCCATTATTGTCGACGGAAATTATATTGCGGGTAGACTTTTTGAATGAATACAAAGTAATCTTAAACTTTCACAATACTGAAATAAGTTTAGAGAAAGAAGGTAGGTCAATAGTTTTGAAATTTGAAGATTGGCTCTCAAACCATGACGAAGAAATTAATCGGCTTTACCTTCTGTTAGGCAACAGTTCGGAATTTTCTACGGAACTAGACACTAACAATCACTCTGCAAGTACTGACAGGGATGATATCGACGGCATATTTGAAACTAATGAGTTAATTCAGAATAAAATTCAAACTTTTGAGAATTGTAATGACACTGATAGGCAGGACCATTTTGAGATTTTACAAGCACATTCCACAGTTTTTACTCACAAAACAGGAAGAATCAAGGGATTTCAATACCAATTTCGTGTTCGTGAGCATACTAAACTTTGTGTTAGACCATACGTAATTCCAGCACATTATAGGGACCGTGTTAGAACAGAAATACAATCTATGCTTGACGAGGGCATTATTGAGCCTGCAGTAAGCTCATACAACAATCCATTACATGTTGTTGAGAAGAAAAATGGATCGATCAGGCTTGTCTTAGATTCGAGACAAATCAATACTATCATTATTACTGAAACAAACAGGCTGCAAACGTTGGAAGAACTTCTTCAAAATTTTAATGGTGTAAAAGTGTTGTCTTCCATTGATCTCAGATCCAGCTTTTATCAGATCGAACTTCATCCAGAATGTAGAAAATACACAGCTTTCCTTTGTTTCGGCGTTTGTTATCAGTTTCGGAAACTTCTTTTTGGTTTGAACATTTCTTCAGCAGCATTCATTCGCGGGCTAAATTCCTTATTACCTGAGTTCTTAAAACGTCACATCACCTTACATGTGGACGATACTCTAATAGCAGAAGCTTCATGGGAACAACATAATCGCATCCTCAACGGTTTGTTACGTATTTTTGCAGAATCTGGAATTACAGTTAACTTGGAAAAGTCTGAATTCGGTAGGACAAAGGTGAAGTTTTTGGGACATATTATTTCTTCTGAAGGCATTCAGCCGGATCCTGAAAAGTTAGAAGCAATCAGAGCCATTCCAGTTCCATCCACAAAAAAACAAGTCCGCAGTTTTCTAGGTCTCGTAAATTTTTACCGTCGTTTTCTGAATATGCAAATTCTTGTTACACCAAAACTTTGTTCTCTCACTGGAAAAAATACTATTTGGAACTGAGACAAACAAGCACAGTTGGAATTCAATTCTTTGAAAGAATCGCTACTTAACGCGCCAATACTAGCACATCCAGATCTGTCACAAGATTTCTGCCTTAGCACGGATTCTTCTAAAGTCGGTCTTGGTGCCCATTTATTTCAAGAAGCCATAGAGAATGACACTACCGTGCAGAAAACTATTGCTTTTGCTAGCCGAGTGCTAACAAAATCTGAAAAAAATTATTCCGTTACTGAATTAGAAGCTTTAGCTATAGTTTGGGCATTTAACAAATTCCGTTTCTTTCTTTCTGGTAAGCACGTAAAAGTATACAGTGATCATCGTGCATTACAATTTCTTATGTCTTCAAAATTAAATCATGACAGGTTAAAACGTTGGGCATTGTTTCTGCAAGAATTCCACTTCACAGTAGTCTACATTCCCGGCAAGGACAACATTGTTGCGGACGCACTGTCACGCGCACCGGCTGGGCTTGAGAAAAGTAACACAGAAGGCAACCTCGAGAAAAATTTCAGTATTCTTTACATTCAGAAAGTCGCCTTTGAAAACTTCATCACCACATCTTTAAAGGACATTGCTCATGAACAAGATAAAGAACCGATTAGGGAAGACATCAAAAGTAAATGGCACGAAAAGACGCACACTGAGATTCGGCATTATTATCTGGTTAGAAACAACATACTCTTCAAACGCTGCACTGTTGATGACAAGCTATGGGTACTTTGCATACCTGAAGATTTTGTTAATAAGCTCATTTGGTACATTCATTTCAGCTATGCACATTTTGGCCCACGAAAATGTTATCATATTCTTCGGACGACTTGTTATTTTAACAATATGGAAAAGAGAATTCGAAGGGTCTTGTCTATTTGTAAACTTTGTCAAAAGGCGAAACCATCTACTATCTCACATCGTGCTCCGTTGTTTCCTATCATTCCTTCTAAATTAAAAGAATTTTCTGCTGTTGATCTCTTGGGACCCCTTGTCAGAACATCTAATGGATTTTCGTACGTTCTAGTCGCTGTTGAACTTACTTCAAAATTTATTTCTTTCACCCCGTTACGTAAAGCCACTGGACGGTCTGTATCCAACGCCTTTGTTAAAAATTTCTTACGTGAAGTTGGCCACGTTGCTAAAGTCATTTCAGATAACGGACCGCAATTCGGATCTGCTATTTGGTCACGCATGCTTCGGAATCATAAAATCAAACCTGTTTTTATTTCATTGTACTCACCACATTGTAACCACTCCGAACGGATTATGAAAGAAATCAATAAGCTTTGTAGACATTATGGTCACAGAAAGCATCAGCATTGGGACAGATATTTACACTTATTTCAAAACGTGCTGAATGAAATGCCTCATGGTTCCACTGCTTTACCACCTACTCTTGTACTGAAGAATGAAGAACCACCGAACAGAATCAGAGAGCTTGTACCTTTCCCGAATACACGTAAACTTCGACACAAAGACATAATTGATTTGGCTCTTAAAAATATAAAATCTGCAGCAGACAAAAGGAAAAAACTAAACGGTAAAGCAAATGCAAAGAAATTGTATATTGGTCAGAAAGTTCTCATTAAAGCTCATTCATTGTCACATAAGAAGAAACACTAAAGTCACAAATTCTTTCTAGTTTACAATGGACCATACAGAATCCGACGTATACCACATGATAATTGCGTTGAAGTTGAAACTCTGCGTACTAGGTAGAGTAAAGGTTTATACCAAATTTCACATGTAAAACCATTTATTGAGAGATAATCTGCTTTTTAGCTTAGTCTTTGGTTAAAACTTTTCACTTCACATTTCTAGTATGCTTTGTCAGACTTAAGAAACTGTTAACATGCAACAATGTTTGAAGTTAAATATCCAGTCTAGAACCTAGGGAACATTTTTAAACAGAAATTACGAATGCATTGTTATAGTGAACAGACGTCACAGTGTTATTGTATTTGTACATTCTTGCTTGTTAGTTGCATGATTACGTAACGACTATCAGGCTTACATACTTAGGACACATACTAGTACTGCTAATGAGTTTTTAATGCAACATTTTGGTTTACTTGAAAATACATTCTGGATTTAAAGTACTTTCTGTGAGATACCAGATGACACAGAGGTTAGTTTATGTGACAGCTACACGATTTTATCACGACACTACTAATGAGTGACAATTTACAATGTTGCTTTTGCGGTGTTTCTGTTTTATATCTGCACAGTTTTTCTGAATTATTCTGGAAAGTAAAACATGTTTTAGTAGTAACTTTTGTGGTATAGCTACAATGAGACAGCCTTTTCGTAGCACAACAATACGTTACAGCACAGTACTTTCTTCATTACGGCAATAAGCGTAATAACTAAGATATCTATACGCAAAGCATTTCACTTTTGTTTATCATGAGGTAAGTACATCGGCTTCTGCAGAACTTAGCTTTCAGAGGACAATAACTACGACACTTCCACAGAGATTATCTTACAGCAAGACGCACATTTAGCGCTACAGGACACGTATTTGAGTGATTAATTTTGTATTTAAAACATTTATATTTAAAGATATTTGAAGTACAATAATACAAAGTTTTTCCGTAATACATTTCATTCCATTGTTGTAATCTGTAACATCTGAGGGTATAATTACATTAATCCTCAGGGGGTGCACGCCTACTTAGTGTACCATGTGTTTGGCAAGCACAAGGAGCCCTCGCTAATATGGTATTTGCTTATACAACTTTACACATCAGTACCATATTTCTCTAACACACAAATTACACAGCTATTTGATCTTTTAACTGAGAGATAAACATTTTTTTTACTACATCAGTGACACATGTTTACGCAATTACACAGTTGGGTAACTTCACACTTACGAAATTGTATTTTGTCTGTACTTTGTGAACTGTTCATATTTTTTTGGACCCATTGTGATACTATGAGAGCTTTGAATGATGTATTTGGTATGGGATCATGATTTTAAAGTACGTTTGAGGCAGATGACACTTTTGACATGAGCAGAGAATTTTTTTTAGGTTTTGAAATTATTGGAGGAAGCTACTACGATTTTGAGAGTTGACTGAGGTGTTATGGTGTTATTATTACGACGACGATGTGTATTATGCTTCTGAGGTATGCTTATGATCAATAAGCTGATGCTATATGAGGAATTTGATTATGCTATGTATTTATTATGATGATATATTGAAGAAGTGTCGACAAATATTTATAAGTGTAATAAGGTAAGGAATAATGAGTAGTGGTTAGGGACTCTGACTTGTGAAAAAGGATGTTGGAAACCAAGAACCGTACTTTAAGAGTTATGAAATGTGTCTAAATGCGTGAATGTATCACAATGCCGACGAATATTTTTTGGACACTGTTATATTTATAGGAGTTTCTTTCTACACATTTGTAACGCAAATTCTCAACCTGTGAATTTTTTTATATGACACTGCCACTGTAGCGGAAACTGCTGTCGTAAATATTTCAGTAAGAAAGGTAAGTGACCTTGACGTAATGCGTTTTGGGCGTCCAGCTGAGAGGTAGTCGTCTGTCAAAAGAAAGCCATTAGGTGAAAAAAAAGGCCATTATCCTCGCTATTGACATTTCTTTGTCGAAAGCATCGCAAATACGACACGCTCAAACTTGAAAACATATGATAACACTGTGGCGCTCTTAATTTATGATATTTACTAAAATGCCTAATGAAATGATGAGCTACGTTTTACATCTATTGTCTTTCTAGTTGAGAGATTGCTCATTTTGTTTAATATCTGGTCTCCAGCTGTGTTGCAGCATTGGTTTTATAAAATAAACTTAACTGCATCTGCTAATGTGAACACTTTCTGTCAACAGATCTATTAAATAATTATTTTCTGAAGAACAATAAGAAGGGACTAATAACAGTAACTGCATATATAATTTTCTTTTCAAGTACATGGTAATATTTTTTTTTACAATATGTTGTTGTGGTGCACCACTTTAATTACATAGACACTAAGGTGTGACATAGATATTAGACATGGCCATCTTTACTGTAATATTTTTTCTGCTTGAGCTTTCTCATGTTTAGATATAAGTTATTGCATTTGCTGCTGCTCTTTGCCAGGCATAATGTTAATGAATTTGACTTTGTATTACTCTGTTAAGCCAGTTTTACTACTGATTTATTTTTATTGTTTGCTGCACATTGCCTTGTATTAGTCGTAATATTGCAATTGCTTTGCTGATTTCTATAATGCTGCTTGCTCTGCTAATTTCCATTTTTTGACATTGCTGTTTGTATTAATTATTTTGTGCTGCTGCATTGCCTCGTCCCTTAGTTTAGCATCTGAGCTCAGTAGATTTAAGTTAGCTTAAGATGGGGTAGACTATATAAGAAACTAACTATGATGAATTGGAAGAGATGCATTGATAAGCTATAAGAAAATGGTGTGGCCAAAAAAAGAATTTTGAAAGAGGATATGAACAAAAAAAGTAGGGTTTAGGGACAACAGGTTTAGGTAGGATTTTTTTGGAAATAAATGTTGAGGTAAGATAATGGTAAATAAATAATGAGGTAAGAAATGTGTGAACAGAATACAGAAAGCATGCTTGGGTAGAATTTTCTTGGCTGGAGCAAAATGTCGAAGTAAGAGGAACGATCTATGGAATGAAGTTTTGGGTTGGACTGCAGTACCAAATGTTACACTGAAAACAAACCCTACCCTTTCCTCTTGTGTTATTCTGTTATGTGTTTGTGTACTCTTGTATATTTGTGTTTTTCCTGTCTTTATATGTTTAGCTGATATGAGTTATGTTGTGGAATTTTTCTAATAATATGTTATTTTCTTTGTAAAGATGTTTAGACATTATTTATTCTGTTTTGTTTTAATGCTCATGTGTGAAGTTGATGTTTCAAAAGTTATTCTGATCTTTTATGTATGTACTTATGTCATAATTCCTGTAACACTGATGTATCTGTTTATTTCTATTCTTTTGTAAAGCCTGTACTACTACAAATTTATCTGTATTCTTATGTTCTTTAATGATGTATTTTGTACCTTTGTTATTGTATTCTTATGTTATAAAATTGTAATTGACACCAGTTCATCAAATTAAGTAACTTGTAAGTTACATTTCACTGCACACGTTTCTGTTGGACAATATGTGAGAAGTAGGGACTGATAGTGTTTGCACGTATGTTAATAATTCAGCAAGGGACTGGATAACAGCATTGCTGGTTCTAAGTACAATTAAAAAAAAATTTGTGAGTGCACGAGGGGTGGTTGATGGACTTGCTATATTCTCCGCAAGACTCTTCGATGGTGATTGTGCACCTGCACAGTCGCAACAGATGGCTGCTGGCCGTCTCTACAAGGACTACAGTGGGTCTGCATCTTTGATGACCCACCAATACCATTATTTCTACAAGGACTACAGTGGGTCTACACCTTTGCTGACTAACCAGTACCATTATTTCTACAAGGACTGCAGTGGGTCTGCACCTCTGGTGGCCCACTAATACCACAATCTCTACCAGGACGACAGTGGGTCTGCAGCTCTGGTGGCCCACCAATACTGTAATCTCTACCAGGACTACAGTGGGTCAACTCTGTGATGACCTACCTACCAATATTCTTCAAAACTTCGACTGACTCTGCAGTGGGTTTACTCTGTTGTGGCCCATTACCTGTCTGCATGTCTAGAGTCAGCACTGTCTTTCCGTTGGAAGGACAACACTACTTCTTCAAGACTCCATGGAAATCCACTACTTCCGTGTGCATTCTCTTTTACTGCTCAGACTTTGAGAAAAACACTGCAGTTTTACTGTGATGAACGATCAGGACTGTCTTAATGGACTGTAAAAAAGTTTTAGCTATTGACCAACAATGTATCAATAAGTGTGTGCATTTGATATCTTTGTTATTGTAATTATGAAAAATTTTATCAAATCATTATTGGCCACTGCCCAAAACAATTTGTAAAATTTTTTGTGGGGAGCATGGGGGCTATGTAAGTAGGCTGTTTAGGTTTTCTTATTGGTAACGCCACGTAGCGCTCTGTGTGAGAATCACTGGCTGTGCTGTGTGCAGTCTGTGGCTAGTTTGCATTGTTGTCTGCCATTGTAGTGTTGGGCAGCTGGGCTGTTAACAGCGCGTAACGTTGCGCAGTTGCATGTGAGCCGCCAGCAGTGGTGGATGTGGGGAGAGAAATGGCGGAGTTTGGAAATTTTTAAGACTGGATGTCATGAACTCCTATGTATATTATGATTTTTCAACACTATTAAGGTAAATACATTGTTTGTTCTCTATTAAAATCTTTCATTTGCTAACTATGCCTATGAGTAGTTAGTGCCTTCCATAGTTTGAATCTTTTATTTAGCTGGCAGTAGTGGCGCTCGCTGTATTGCAGTAGTTGGAGTAACGAAGATTTTTGTGAGGTAAGTGATTTGTGAAAGGTATAGGTTAATGTTAGTCAGGGCCATCCTTTTGTAGGGATTATTGAAAGTCAGATTGCGTTGCGCTAAATATATTGTGTGTCAGTTTTAAGCACAGCCATGTATAAATTTTTCTAAGGGGACGTTTCAATACGTTCGTCGTACGCACTGAGATCCCCTGCTATACCCACAGGACAGGACAGATAGTTTAATATGTAGAGAGGGGCCAAAATGAGTGGCTGTCAGTTGCACTCGAACATACTACTTCATTCATTTGACAAACATTACAAGATTAAAGAAAACATTAAAAACAGAGTAAGCCAAACATTAATTCTAGAACTTAATTCCCGACTAAATGCGTCATCGAGTCTCACGCTTCAAGGGCAAAACAACTTTAATTTAAAACCGGCTGGAAGCCATACATAAACAAACAACAAGGACAAATAAGAAAAGGCAGCACATCAAACGGCACTCAGAAGTTTCCAAGGGTCGACCAGGAATTCAAACACTAACGCTCGCTTAGGTGAGACAGACAGTCGGCCCAACAGTTCTCAATCCGACGGCAGCCCAACTGACAGGCAATCAACGGACCAAGCGACTGGATAACTTCCACTCCACCCGACCAGCACACAACAAGGAGCTCAATGGAACAACGGAGAAGGTAACGAATTATACATTCGTCTGTCAAACTACACGCCATGCTGGACAGCCACAACACGACGAGGAAAATACGCTGCCTGAATTTACGTCGACGGCCAGGGCAGTTGACTGGAACGTTGACGGCCACAAGGCAGAAGATTCCGATGGTGCACTTCAGTTCCAGAATAATGAAGCTAAGTTAACTCCACAGGAGGGCGGCTATAATTTCGCCAACACGCGTTGTTGCTCGCGGGAATGTCCCAACAGTCCACAACGAAATTCAAAAGTCACAATGTGAACAATTGGGGCTGGCTGGTAGATTAAGTACTCAACTTCCGTGTCCGGGATCGGTGAACCACGGATCTCGTAGCAATGGGAACAGCCCCTCAGACTCCGACCGCACCTGGACCCCGCCTGCGGCGCCGGCTAGATATGCCCCACACATACCGACCAACTGCCCAGACACTGAAACGGTGAAAGAACCAAATATACGTCGGCCAATGAGACGACCAACCTAACGACCAACCAACGGTCGCCCCGCTCCAATCTCCCTTCGTCAGACAGTTCATGTGTGTGGCCAGCGGTCGGCGAGCACTGGCTGTCGGCGTCTCACCGGCGCTCCTTCCAGACTTCACTGCTACTGCGTCCTGACTGCACTGCTGGTCCGTCTCCCACTGACTGCCAGACACACGACGACCCGGAAATGCTATCGGTCGCTCCAGAGATGGTACGACAGTGCACTTATGATACGCGCTGCTGTTGCCGCTCACGGGCAAGTAAGGCAGGAAGTTAGAGACGCCAGTAAATGGAATAAGAAAAGGAGGCGGCAGTACCGGAATAGAAAATAACAAACAATAAATGGCATGAACACGAGCCGTGCACAGCCCATACACTACGTTGATTTCTGCAGTTATTTCTCGCAGTGTTGCTTGTATGTTACCACTAACAACTCTACGCAAACGCCGCTGCTCTCGGTCATTAAGTGAAGGCCGTCTCCCACTGCTTATGTCCGTGTTCAGAGGTAATGCCTGGAATGTGGTATTCTCGACACACTCTTGGCAGTACAGATCTCGGATTATTGAATTCCCTTACGATATTCGAAGTGGAATGTCTCACGCGTCCAGCTTCAGCCACCATTCCGTATTCAAAGTCGATTAATTACCGTCGTGCCATGTGTCTAGATCCAACTACCCTTCCGCGTTCAAAGTCTATTAACTACCGTCGTGCGGCCACAATCACGGCGGAAGCTTTTGTAAATGAATCAACTGAGTGCAAATGTGGCTTCGCTAACGAACTGTCCTTTCATACCTCTGATAAGAGGTAATACCGCTGTATGTATATCTGCGTACTGATTTTGTCACGTTAGTGTAAACAGAGCTGTGTTTGAGAAATTCTTCGGCAATGTACCAAGCTCTTCGAAATCCGGAGAAGAAAGAAGATAAGGTACAGAAATGGGCAAGTAATCCGCGAAGACGAAGTTAGTGAACTTTAAGTAGAAAATCAAGAGTTAAAGTAACTATCTTGAGCATGATATAAGTATTTAGGATTAATACTAAGACGTGGTATGAAACGGGACGCTCATGTAAGATCAGTATTAGGGAAGGCGAATGGAAGACTTTGGTACGTTGGAAGGGCCCTGGCTAAATGTAGTGCCAGAGTAAAAGAAATCGTATACTGCATCCTGGTGCGGCTTTTTCGGATCTATTCTACAGTTCCAGTGTTTGGAGTTCTTATTGACGTCGGTGTGGCAAAAGACGCCGTGAGAATTCGGGGACGTGCTGCTGGAACGTAGAAGCTTGTATGCCCCTTACAGTTTCTCGGTGAATGTAAATGAGAATGTAAATGGCAATGACGTATTTCTAGCGAAAACCTGTTGGGTATATTTAGAAAGCGTGTATTCAAAAATCACTGTGCGACCATTATCCTACCACCAACGTATTTTTTGCATAGTTAACATGACAACAAGGTAAGAGAGCTTTGTACTCGTGTAGCGGCTTATAGACAGTTACTTATCCGTTGCACAACAGACGAAAGACATAGCAAAAAAACTGATAATGTGGACTCTCCGCCATTCAGTTAATAATGACTTTCGTAGTATGTAGAGATATCACAAAACGGTGGAGGTAAATGGTGTGTGAGAATGTTCGCGACGTACACCGATAAAACCGCAAACACGTACCTGTCGTGGCAATTTGCCGCCGAACGGAAGAACCCCCTCTATATGCAAATATGGGTCTTTCTTCTGACTAAATCTTCGAGCGAAAAAGAATACGTCCTTAGAAAAAAGATGCTTATCCTTAACCTAACATGCAAGAACTTCGAAATTAAAAAAAATGGTGGATAAGACAGTGTCGTTTTTATGTACTTCGTTTCATGGACCGAATATTTCACAGTAGCGCCGTAATTGGAAAGCATCCAGTACTATACAATATCTGCATCGATATAGTGTGATAGGAATACTTGTTGTCTAGCACAGTAGACAAGCACATCTTATGATGAGCAGTCACCAAGGTACTCAACTTGACATTGGTCAAACTTTTGCCGGCCAGTGTGGCCGAGCGGTTCTAGGCGCTTCAGTCTGGAACCGCGCGACCGCTACGGTCGCAGGTTCAAATCCTGCCTCAGGCAAGGACTTGTGTGATGTCCTGAGGTTAGTTAGGTTTAAGTAGTTCTAAGTTCTAGGGGACTGATGACCTAAGATGTTCAGTCCCATAGTGCTCAGAGCCATTTGAACCATTTTTTGTCAAACTTTAGATGAGTCATTAACGAGCTGCAAGTGGTGTAGCCCTTCCCGCATGGTACAAAGAGAAATGCCGAATACAGAAAGAAATGTAGTACGACGCCGCAGTTCAGGTGCTTGATATTCGAGCGACTTAGTATCCAAGGGATAATTTACATTCACATGGAACCGTAACCTTTGGTAGGTAACTTTTGTGACCTCCAGCAGTGATCATTGTGGTCGAGTCAAATTTGTTGCGTCCAGTCTTTATTGATTTGCCACGTTTATGGTTATAAGTGCGAAGACAGATTTGTAGTAGCTCAGCACGCTAGTCTCTTCTTCTTTTTTTCTCTATTGTTATTTTTATATCTGTTACAGGTAGGCCATCAGCGGCATAGTACGCTGCTCTTCGGCCACAGAGAAAACGAAAGATACAAATGAAGAGAATCATAGAATAAACAGGGTGGATAGATAGACGGAGACATACACTTTTAAAATACACAGAGCCGTTCACAGGCGTAGAGTCCTAGATAAAATTGTTCAGGCACGTGGACACACACACAGACGATAATTGGCACACGTGAACGTTGGAGCACAAACGAATAACACTGGAACACTTGAGCACGAAGGACGTCACACATAGAAACACGAGGCGATGATCTCCGGCGCGCGAAAGTCCACTAAGTGTGTACGAGTCCGGGGACCTGCCAAGAGAGGAGGGAGGGGGTGGGGGACGGAGAGGGGAGATGGGGGGCAGGAAGGAAGGTAGGAGTGTGTAGGGGAAGCCCCGGGGGAAGAGGGGTGGAGGAAGGGGGGATGGAGGAAAAATGAGAGAGAACGGAGAGAGGGTGCCCAAAGGAAAAAAACACAGGAAGTGGGAGTGGAGGATCAGAGTTGGTAGGAGGGGTAGACGGAGGGGAGGAGGGCAGCATCAGGGAGGGGGAGCTGGCGGAAGCCACCTTGGGAGAGGGTAAGGAGGGTGGAGAGATGGAGTGCAGGTTGGACATGGGAATACAGGCGCGGCAGCGGGTGGGGTTGGGAGAGGATGGGTGAGACAAGCGGGTGAGGAGGATCGAGTTTACGGGAGGTGTAGAGGATCTGTATCCATTCGAGGAAAAGGAGGAGGTGGGGGAACGGAATAAGGTCGTACAGGATCCGCGTGGTGGAAGGGAGACGGATGCGTTAGGCGAGGCAGAGAGCATGGCGTTCAAGGATCTGAAGGGATTTGTGAAAGGTAGGGATGCGGAGATCCAGGCAGGATGGGAGTAACAGAGGATAGGGCAGATGAGGGATTTATAGGTGTGGAGGATGGTGGAGGGGTCCAGACCCCACGTACGGCCAGAAAGGAGCTTGAGGAGACGGAGTCAGGGGCGTGCCTTGGCTTGGATTGTGTGGAGATGGGGGGTCCAGGAGAGGCGACGGTCTAGGATGACGCCAAGGTACTTAAGGGTGGGGGTGAGGGCGATAGGACGGCCATAGATGGTGATATAGAAATCGAGGAGGCGGAAGGAAGAGGTAGTTTTGTCTACAATGACTGCCTGGGTTTTGGAAGGATTGACCTTAAGCAATCACTGGTTGCACCAAGCGGTGAACCGGTCAAGATGGGATTGGAGAAGGTGTTGGGAGCACTGCAGGGTGGGGGTAAGGGCAAGGAAGGCGGTGTCATCGGCAAACTGGAGAAGGTGGATGGGGGGTGATGGCGGTGGCATGTCCACCTTATACAAAAGGTACAGAAGGGGGGAGACAGAGCCTTGGGGCACACCAGCGGAGGGAAAAAAGGTGTAGGAATCCGTGTTATGGATGGTGACGCAGGAAGAACGTTGGGAGAGAAAGGAGCCGATCAGATGGACATAGTTAATTGGAAGGGTGAAGGTTTGGAGCTTGAAGAGGAGACCGGAATGCCATATGCGGTCATAGGCACATTCGAGGTCCAGGGAGAGGAAGATAGTGGAGCGACAGGAATTAGGCTGTTCAGAAAGGAGATGAGTGAGGTGAAGGAGAAGGTCATCGGAAGAGAAGGATGGCTGAAAGCCACACTGAGTAACGGTAAGGAGGCGGTGCTGGTGGAGATGCTGGTGGATGAAGCAGGTGAGGATGGAGTCCAGGACCTTGCTGAAGACCGAGGTAAGGCTGATGGGATGGTAGGAGGAGGCGGAAGATGGTGGTTTACCAGGTTTAAGGAACATCAGGATTCGGGAGGTTTTCCACAAGTCAGGGTGGTAGCTGGTAGACAGGACTACATTGTAGAGCCTGGCCAGGGTGGAGAGGAAAGAGACAGGAGCTTTACAAAAGTGGCAGTAGGTGACACGATCGTGACCAGGAGTGGTGTTGCGTTTTGTGGGGAGTGTAGCAATGAGATCCTGTGTAGTGAACGAGCATTGAGTTACGTGTGTACCATGTTGTCCAAGTACTGGAAACCAGGTGCGAGGGCGAGGACAGAGGTGTCAGTTCGATCGCGGACATCTGGGAAGAGGGAGTAATCGAACTGGGGATTGTCGGTGATGGAAAAGACATCGGAGAGGTGGGAGGCAAAGTGATTGGCCTTACTAAGGCTGTCAGGGAAGGGTTGATTATAATGGAGAAGCGGATAGTATGGGGAGGGTTTAGTTCTGGTAAGGCGACGGAAGGCTGACCTGAACTTGGACAAGTTTATAGGAAGGGTAGCATTTAAACGGGTGCATGTCTGTCGCCAGTCCCGGCGTTTCTTAGCCGCGAGCAAGTTTCGGATGTGTCGCTCGAGTTGCCGGTTACGTCGTAGTGTGTTCGGGTCATGCGTGTGGAGGAAGGCACGGTAGAGATGGCTGGAGTCATGGAGGAGGAGGTGGATGGCCTGTGGGGGTAAGGTAGGACCGTGGGGGTGGATGGCGACAGTAGAGACGTGGGCCTCCATGGCCTCAGACAAGATCTGCTGCATGGGTGATATCATCAGGTTGGTGGTAGGTGAAGGGGTGGCTATCGACCTGGGTGGAGAGGGTATCCCGGTAGGCATTCCAGTCAGCACATGAATAACAATGGACATACTTCGGAGTTGGCTCATTACAAGGGTGGGGGCGGGGGCGACGACCATCTGAAACAGTGCGGAGGACAGGGAGATGGTCGCTACAAATGGGGTCCAGGACATCCACCGCTATGTGGCCAAGGAGTTTAGTGGAGGAGAGGATGACAGCGGGAGTGGAGTTGGATTCGGGGCAGGTGTGCTGAGGAATGGGGACAAGGTCCCCTTGGAGGGAGGAGAGGAACCGATGCCACCGCCATAACTGGGTGGCGCAACGACTATGGATGTTGAGGTCAGTGGCGATCACGTAAGAAGAGATGGTATGGTCAATGTGGGAGACAAAGTCGAAAGGAATAGGGGCGTTAGGGCGGACATAGATGGTGGCGCAGGTGAGGGTAAGGACGGGGAAGAAGAGAAAAACGATCAGGTGTTCGGTGGGGTCGGGAAGGAGAGGTTGGAGCCGAACCGGGATCTGGCGGTGGTGACCAATGACAACTCCACCACGCACTATCGGGAAGGGATTATCGGAGTGGTGAAGGAGGTAGGGCGAAGTGTGGATAGTGTGGTGGGGTTGCAGGAAGGTTTCATTTAGGAGGAAGGCATCCTCACGGTGGGTGGCAAGGGTGTGCAGGTAGAGGTTCTTGTTGCTGGGAAGGGAGCTGATGTTGTTGAACAGGATATGGTGCTGTCGCACCATGGCAAGGATTTAAACGAGGGTGTCGAGACAGGAGGAGGTGAAATGGGCCTGGTTGTGAGAGTAGGTGGCATACATTTTAAGGTGGAAGACGGAACGGGTGGCGTGGGATATCTGCTGGAGGGTGTGGGGGCCCCGGGAAGGGTGGACATTTTGGAGTACGATGGTAATGAATCTGATGATGTCCTCAGCGCTAGGGGGCGAAGTGATTCGTGAACAGGGGTGGAGGCGTCCAGAGGGTGGACAGGGATGGTGAGTTCAGGAGTGGTTGGAGGGGGTCAGGCCTTACATTTTTGTGGGTAAGTAGGATGAGGTAGGTTACAGGTGTTACAGGAGGGAGGGGACTGTAGGTTTGGGCACTTCCGGAGGAAGTGTGCTTGCTTACAGTGCGTGCAGGTGGGGGCCTCACGGCACTCAGATGTTGTGTGTCCATTGAACCACAAACACCTCTGGCAGCGGAGGGATTGAGGAGGGGAACGGGAGTGGTCCACCTTGTATCTTTGGTTAAAAAGGAGGGCACCCTCCTTCAGGAGACGGTCTATGGAAGGGGCGTGTTCGGAAAAAACCCGCATAAGTTGGGTGGGGCCGGCGGAGCTGTGAATGCGACAGATGGCTCGCACTTCCAAATGGGGATGCGCCTTGAACTCCACCAACACCTCCTATTCTATGATCGACGGGCTAAGCCAGGTGATCAATGCAGTGAGGGTCTGCGGGCGACGTGGGGGTTGGGGTTGGTGGGAGGGAGGCTGGGAAGGGGTAGGGGTGAGGGAGGCATTGGGGCCAAAGCAGGTGACAGGGATGCAGGAAAGGATATCTGTGTGAAGGGTAGAGCTGGTGGAGGAGATGAGGACTGAGTCATGGCGAGGAGTGAGGAGCAAGATGGGGGCACTGGGAAAATGCTGGCGGATGAAGAGGGTGAGGTTCCAGGCCTCCAGGAGGGAGGGATCAGGACAGGAGAGGAGGTAGCGGTAGGAGAAGGAGGAGGAGGAGGAGTAGGGAGCAGGGACAGGTGGGGAGACATCCACGGCATTCTGGGCAGGATAAGTGGGATGAGGAGGAGCCGTTTTAGGGGCTGAGGGGGCAGGAACGCTGGCTGGCTGGAACGCTGGCTGGCTGGCTGGCTTGCTGGCAGGAACGCTGGCCGGCAGGGACGCCACCGCCGCTACTGCTGCTGCTGCTGGCTGGAACTGCTGCTGGCTGGAACCGCTGCTGGCTGGAACCACTGCTGGCTGGAACCGCTGCTGGCTGCGGGCTGCTAGGCTGGACCGCTGCTGGCTGCTGGCTGGACTGCCGCTGGCTGGACCGCTGCTGGCTGGCTGGCTGACACCTGCAAAAACCTATTTCTGTGATTAGTGACCAAATGCCACAATCGAAGGGCGGTATACTCGCGAATTACTGCCGGAGATGCTAGTCTCTTCTGTAGAAGCCTCTTCATCTCCTCAAAATTGCTGCAACCTACAGCCACTTAAACCTGCTTATTGTATTCAAGCTCTGGTAGTCCTCTACAGTTTTCTTACCGCTACCCAAAAAAATCAATCTATTTCCAAGCTGACATTCGTTGAGAGTACAACAGGTTTCATTCCACAACCAGGATTTTGGTCTTCGGCAAAATTCCAGTGTTAAAAGTATAAAAAATCATTAGACTTAATCAAAACACAAGTAATCGTCACAATATGTATCTTCAATTATGTGACTTCGTTACACTGAGATAGGTTTGTTTATGTCAGTGGCAACTTAGACACAGTATAGCGAAGTTTAAAACCTATGATATGAACATGTGTTTTATTCCACAAACATTTCAAATGAATGAGTCATACTACTTGCCAGTAGATTAGCCAAGATACAAACGTTCTCGCATTTCCTTCTGACAAAATTGGTTTATATAATCTAATATATATATATATATATATATATATATATATGGCCGGCAGGGACGCCGCCGCCGCTACTGCTGCTGCTGCTGGCTGGAACCGCTGCTGGCTGGAACCACTGCTGGCTGGAACCGCTGCTGGCTGCTGGCTGCTGGCTGCTAGGCTGGACCACTGCTGGCTGCTGGCTGGACCGCTGCCGGAGATGACCATGTCTATATATATACATATATATATATATATATATATATATATATATATATATATATATATATATATATATACAGGGCGTTACAATAAGGTATGGCCAAACTTTCAGGAAACATTCTTCACACACAAAGAAAGAAAATATGTTACGTGGACATGTGTCCGGAAACACTTACTTTCCACGTTAGAGCTCATTTTATTACTTCTCTTCAAATCACATTAATCATGAAATGGCAACACACAGCAACAGAACGTACCAGCGTGACTTCAAACACTTTGTTACAGGGAATGTTCAAAATGTCCTGCGTTAGCGAGGATACATGCATCCACCCACCGTCGCATGGAATCCCTGATGCGCTGATGCAGCCCTGGAGAATGGCGTATTGTATCACAGCCGTCCACAATACGACCACGAAGAGTCTCTACATTTGGTACCGAGGTTGCATAGACAAGAGCTTTCAAATGGCCCCATCAATGAAAGTCAAGAGGGTTGAGGTCAGGAGAGCGTGGAGGCCATGGAATTGGTCCGCCTCTACCAATCCATCGGTCACCGAATCTGTTGTTGAGAAGCGTACGAACACTTCCACTGAAATGTGCAGGAGCTCCATCATGCATGAACCACATGTTGTGTCGTACTTGTAAAGGCACATGTTCTAGCTGCACAGGTAGAGTATCCCGTATGAAATCATGATAACGTGCTCCATTGAGCATAGGTGGAAGAAACTAAAATGAGCTCTAACATGGAAATTAAGCGTTTCCGGACACATGTCCACTTTTCTTTCTTTGTGTGTGAGGAATGTTTCCTGAAAGTTTGGCCGGACCTTTTTGTAACACCCTGTATATATATATATATATATATATATATATATATATATATATATATATATATATATATATTGAGACATGGTGATCTCCGGCGGTACCTCGTAACGAGTACCACCCTTCGATAGTGGCATTCGTCTCTCATCGAAGCGTTAGGGCTTTTGCAGGTCGAGCCAGCCAGCCAGCCAGCCAGCAGCGGTCCAGCCAGCAGCAGCAGCAGCATCGGCGGCCCAGTCCACGGCAGCAGCAGCTGCGGAGTTCCTGCCAGCCAGCGTTCCAGCCAACCAACGTTCCTGCTTGCGGTTGCCTCCCGCCGGCGCCAGCGGAGTGGGGCTTTGGCCCCAGTTGGCGTTTCACCGGTCTTCGTCAGTCTTCGTCCGTCCCCTGTTTTCTTCTGTACTTTTCGTCCTGTCCTGTCTTTGTTCCTCCTTGCCGTCATGTCAACCCCCATCATCACTACCACCACCACTGCAATACTATATACTTCTCCCTCCGCCTCCACCACTACCATTACATAGTGTGCCTAGGTGCCCCCCTCATTCCACGCCCGCATCTCGTGGTCGTGCGGTAGCGTTCTCGCAACCCACGCCTGGGTTCCCGGGTTCGATTCCCGGCGGGGTCAGGGATTTTCTCTGCCTCGTGATGGCTGAGTGTTGTGTGATGTCCTTAGGTAAGTTAGGTTTAAGTAGTTCTAAGTTCTAGGGGACTGATGACCATAGATGTTAAGTCCCATAGTGCTCAGAGCCATTTGAACCACCTCATTCCATCCCTCCACATCTCACTTTCCCTTCGCCCTCGCTCTTTGTCGTCCCCTCCCCAGCTTCTTCCTCCCACACTTCTTCCTCTGATCCTTTCCCTCCCCTCCCTCACCCTGTTACTGCAGCTCCCACTAGGGTGGTGGCCCAGAGGGCCATGGCCAATGCCCCACTCTCGCCATCACCTTCATTATCGCCGTCACTTACATCATCGCGGTCGACTTCACCATCGCCATCCCGATCTCCGGAGCTGGCTCCAGTGTCCACGCCGGGACCTGCCACTTCCTGCCACCTCCCTGTTGCTCCTGTCCCGCAACCCTCCTCTCACCCTTCCGTCGCCGTCAAACGCCCTAGTGGCACCCCTGCCTCCTCTGCTTCCAAAAAGGCCCTGCCCCGTCCTCCTTCCCCCCCCCCCCCCCCCGCAGGATGCCATGGGTGTCTCTCCACCTGGCCCTGCTCCCTCCTCCTCCTCCTCCTCCTCCTCCCCCTTGTCCTACAAATACCTCCTCTCTCGTCCAGATCTGTCCCTCGTTGAGGCCTGGAACCTCTTGCTCCTCCTCCGCCAACACTTCCACGGAGCCCCCATCTCCCTCTTCACTCCCCGAAGGGACTCCGTTCTCATCTCCTCTCCCAGCCCCACCCTCCACACAGCCATCCTATCCCGCATCCCCATTACTTGGTTTGGCCCCAATGCCTCCCTCACACTTGCTCCTTCCCCGTCCCCCTCCCACCAACCCCAACCCCTGCATTGCCCGCCGACCCTCACCACCATTATCACTGAGCTTAGTCCGACGATCACGGAGGAGGAGGTGTTGGCAGAGCTCAAGGCACACACCTCACTGGAAATACAGGCAGTCCGAGCATCTTTAAACTGGCCGGCCCCACCCGCCTTATGCGGGTGTTCTCAGAGCATGCCCCTTCCATTGACCGTCTCCTGAAGGAGGGTGCCCTCCTATTCCACCAACGCTACAAGGTCGACACCTCCTGTTCCCCTCCCCAGTCCCTCCACTGCCAGAGGTGCCTGCGCGACAATGCACATACTACATCTGTGTGCCGCGAGGCCCCTGTGTGCCCGCACTGTAAACAGGCGCATGTCCTCCAGCAGTGCCGCAACCTTCAGTCCCCTCCCTCCTGAAATACCTGTAATCTCCCACAGTCCACCTACACCCACAAATGTAAGGCCCGACGTTCTCCCACCACTTCTGAACTCACCGTCCCTGTCCTCCCTCTGAACGGCCTTACCCCTCCTCGCAATTCGCTTCGTGCCCCCCCCCCCCCCTCCGCTGAGGACATCATCAGGTTCCTCACTGTTGTCCTCCAAAATGTCCACCCTTTCTTCCAGCGCCCCCACACCCTCCAGCAGATATCCCTCGCCACCTGTTCCATCTTTCACCTCAATATGTATGCCTCCTACTCCCATTTCACCTTCTCCCATCTTGACACCCTCGTTTAAATCCCTATCATGGTGCGACAGCACCGTATCTTGTTCAATAGCATCCGTTCCCTTCCCGCCAACAACAACCTCTTTCTGCACACCCTCACAACCCACTACGTGGATGCCCTCCTCCTCAATGAAACCTTTCTTCAGCCCCAGCACACTTTCCACACTTCGCCCTACCTCCTTCACTGCTCCGATAATCCCTTCCCGATGGCATGTGGTGGAGTAGCCATTGGCCACCACCGCCAGATCCCTGATTGGCTCCAATCTCTCCTTCTGGACCCCACAGAACACCTGATCCTTAGTCTCTTCTTCCCTGGCATTCCTTTCGACTTCCTCTCCCCCATTGACCATACATTGTCCGCATACGTGATCGCTGCCGACCTTAACATCTGTAGTCGTTCCGCTGCCCAGTTACGACGGTGGCATCGGTTCTGCTCCTCCGTCCAAGGCGACCTCGTCCCCATTCCCCAACACACCCGCCCTGAATCCAACTCCACTCCCGATGTCATCCTCTCCTCCCCCAACCTCCTTGGCAACATAGTGGTGGATGTCCTCGACCCCATTGGTAGTGACAATCTCGCTGTGCTCCTCACCGTTTCAGAAGGTCGTCGCCCCCATCCCGACCCTTGTACTGACCTTCCCCCCCAAATATGTCCATGATTATTCCCATGCCGACTGGAATGCCTACCGGGATACCCTCTCTACCCTGGTCGATAACCACCCCCTCACCTATCACCACCCTGATGATATTACCTGTGCTGCCTCCTTTCTCCAGCAGACCTTGTCTGAGGCCGTGGAGGCCCACATCCCTTCCATCGCCATCCACCCACACCATCCTACTTTACCCCCACAGACCGTCCTACTCCTCTGTGAATCCCGTCGTCTCTACTGTGCCTTCCTACACACACATGACCCGGACAGACTACGACGCCACCGGCAACTACAATGACACATCAGGAACGTGGTCGCGGCTAAGAAACGCCGAAACTGGCGACAGACATGCACCCATCTCAATGCTACACTTCCTATCAGCTAGTCCAAGTACTGGTCAGCCTTCCGCCACCTTACCGGATCTAAGCCCCCTCCCTTCTACCCTCTCCTTCGTGATGATCAACCCTTCCCTGACATCCTTAGTAAGGACAATCACTTTGCCTCCTGCCTTTCCGATGTCTTTACCATCCCCGATAATCCCCAGTTCGATTAATCCCTCTTCCCAGATGTCCGCGATCGAACTGACATCTCTGTCCCTCCCCTCGCCCCTGGTTTAGAGTACTTGGACAACATTGCACACACCGAACTCAATGCCCCATCACTACTCAGGATCTCATCGCTACACTCCACATGGAACGCAACACCACTCCTGATCACGATCGTGTCACCTACTGCCACCTTCGTTAAGCTCCTGTCTCTTTCCTCTCCATCCTGGCCAGGCTCTACAATGTAGTCCTGTCCACCGGTTATTACCCCAACCTGTGGAAAACCTCCCTCATCCTTATTATCCTCAAACCCGACCAACCGCCGTCCACTGTCTCCTCCTACCGTCCCATCAGCCTTACCTTAGTCTTCAGCAAGGTCCTGGAATCCATCCTTACCTGACGCATCCACCAGAATCTCCGCCAGCATCACCTCCTTCCCATTACCCAGTGTGGCTTTCGGCCATCCTTCTCTACCGATGACCTTCTCCTTCACCTCACTCATCTCCTCTCCGAACAACTTAATTCCCGTCACTCCGCTATCTTTGTCTCCCGTGACCTTGAGCGTGCCTATGGCCGTGTGTGGCATTCCGGTCTCCTCTTCAAGCTCCAAATCTTCGCCCTTCCTATTAACTGCATCCGTCTGAGCGGGTCCTTTCTTTCCCAACGCCCTTCCTACATTACCATCCGTTACACGGATTCCTACACCTTCTTCCCCTCTGCCGGTGTGCTCCAAGGTTCCGTCCTTCCCCCTCTTCTGTTCCTTTTGTATATGGCGGACTTGACTTCACCCTCCATCCACCTTCTCCAGTTTGCCGATGACACCGTCTTCCTTGCCCTTGCCCCCACCCTGCAGCGCTCCAAACATTTCTACAATCCCACCTTGACTGATTCACCACTTGGTGCAACCAGTGGTTGCTTAAGGTCAATCCTTCCATAACCCAGGCAATCAAAGTAGGCAAAACCACCCCTTCCTGCCGCCTCCTCGATTTCTATGTCACCGTCTATAGCTTTCCTACCGCCCTCACCCCCACCCTCAAGTGTCTTAGCGTCACCCTTGACCGTCGCCTCTCCTGGACCCCCCACCTATGGACAATCCAAGCCAAGGCACACCACCGACTCCGTCTCCTCAAGCTCCTTTCTGGCCGTACATGGGGTCTGGACGCCTCCACCATCCTCCACACCTATAAATCCCTCATCCGCCTTATCCTCTGCTACGCCCACCCTGCCTGGATCTCCACTCCTCCTACCGTTTACAAATCCCTTCAGATCATTGAATGCCATGCTCTCTGCCTCGCCTATCGCATTCGTCTCCCATACCCCACGCGATCCTGTACGACCTTATTCCATTCCCCCACCTCCTCATTTTCCTCGAACGGATACGGATCCTCTACACCTCCTGTAAACTCGACCCTCCTCACCTGCTTGTCTCTCCCATCCTCTCCCGCCCCCCTATCCGCTGCCGCACCTGTATTTCCACATCCCACCAGCTCTCCATCTCTCGACACTCCATACCCTCTCCCAAGGTGGCTTCTGCCAGCTCCGTTTCCCTGATGATGCCCTCATCCCCTCCATCTACCCTTCCTACCAACTTCGATACTCCCTCCCTCTTCCTGTGTTTGTTCCTATGGGCAACCTCGCTCCCTTTTCTCCCCCATCCCTCCCTCCTACCTCTCTCCCTCCTCCCTGGGCTTCCCCTACCCACTTACCCTTATTCCTCCCCATCTCCTCTGCACTTGGCATCATTGCTCTCCCCCCTCTCCCTCCCCGACCACCTTCTTCCCTTCTTGGCAGGTCCCCAGACTTGCACGCACTTAGTGGACATTCACGTGCTGGAGATCATCGCCATCAGTTTCTCGTGTGTGTGCCATCGTGTTTGTGTTTAGTGTTTTTTTGCCATCACGCTCCTTCATTCACCTGTACCATCTCAGTCATCTGTGTTTGTGCGCAGTGCCGACAGTTTTTAGTGTTTTTTTCGTCGAGTGTGAATGGCATTGTGTTTTTAAATTTTTGTATCTACTGTGTTTTTAACTACCAATCTGTTACTTTCTGTCTTCCTTGTCGCATTTATTGTATGCTTGTGGCTGACGAGCGGTATAGACTTGTCCGCTGCCAGCCCACCTTTGTATAAGGTGAAAAATAACAATAGGGAAAAAAATATTGAGACACTCAGCCCACCCCGATGGGGAATTGAAATACAATAAAGGAAAAAAAAAATGTGACACACACCTTCTCCACATATGTGATAGCCGCCGACATCAACATCCATAGTCACTCTTCTGCAGCCCTTCAGTGGTGGAATCAGTTCCTCTCCATGATCCAAGGTGGCCTTGTTCCCCTTCCCCAGCACACCTGTCATGAAGGTGACACCACCTCTGATGTTGTCATTGCCTCTGCGAACCTCTTGTGGCGTATTGCCGTCGACATCCTTGGCCCCGCAGGTAGCGACCACCTTCCCGTCCTTCTCACCATAACGTCTGCTTACCACACCCCTCTGGTTCCCCGTCCTGCACCCCCTCCCAAGGTCATCCATCACTACCGTCATGCCAACTGGGATGCCTAGAGGGAATCCATCGCCACCCAAGTCAAAAGCCACCCTATCACCATTCTGACAATATCATCCACACCTTGTCCTTCCTTCAGAAGGTAATTACTGGCGCCGTGGAAGCCCATGTTCTTACTAAAACCGCGCACCCGCACCATCCCACTCTCCTTCCATGGGCTGTCCTCCTCCTCTGCGAATCCTGCCACTTATATCGCTCCTTCCTGCGCACTTGTGACAGGTATACACTCCAACACCACCGACAACTACAGCGACATGTACGGTACCTTATTACAGCAAAGAAACTCCGGAACTGGCGCCAGACCTGTACATGACTCAACGCAACCATTCCTATCAACTCCTCCAAGTACTGGCCCGCCTCTCATCGCCGTACTAGTTCCCATTCCACACCCCATTACCCCCTTCTCCATATCGATCGCACCATTCCCGACAACCTCAGTAAGGTCAAGCACTTCATTTCTCTCCTTTCTGAGGTCTTCTCCATCCCTGATGATCCCCACTTTGATTATTCTCTTTTCCCTATCATCATGGAATGCGCTGACACCTCAGTCTCTCCACTTGCTCGTAGTCTCCAGTACTTGGGCAGTTGGATCCTCCGACATCAACACTCTAATCACAGCACTAGACATTAAACTTATCCTCCAGTCCAAACGCAACACGGCCCCTGGTCATGATATTGTCACCTACCGCAACCTTAGAGAAAGCCCCGTCTCCTTACTGACTGTCCTTGCCAATCTCTATAATATCATCCTTTCTACTGGCTTCCACCCCGACCTGTGGAAGACTTCCCACATCCTCTTATTCATCAGACCAAACAAACCCACTTCTGTCGCCTCTTCCTATCATCCCATCTGCCTCACTTCCGTCCTCAGTAAGGTCTTCGAATCCATCCTCTCCTGTCATATCCATCAGCACCTTAATCAACACCACCTCCTCCCCCTTACCCAGTGTGGCTTCTGATCCCCCTTCTCTGCCAAAGACCAACTCAACCTCAAACACCTTCTCTCCCCCAGCTTAACTCCTGTTGCTCCGCCATTTTTGTGCCCCTTGGCATCCAAAATGCCTATGACTGTGTATGGCATCCCTGTCTCCTCTTTAAACTCCAAACCTACGCCCTACCTATCAATTCTGTCTGTCTGGTCTCTTCCTTCCTCTCACCCTGTCCTTCCTACGTCACCCTCCACAATACCAACTACTGTATCTTTTATCCCACTGCTGGCATCCCCCAGGGCTTCGTCCTCTCCCCTCTCCTCTATCTCCTGTACACCAATGATATGCCCAAGCCGCCCGCACCTGCCCACCTTCTCCAATATGCTGATGACACCACCTTCCTGGCTCTCTATCCTACCCTTCAACGGTTCCAACGCACCCTCCAAACCCACCTTGACCAGTTCACCACTTGGTGTTACCAGCGGTTCCTTCCTCTCAACCCTTCCAGAACCCATGCAATCATCATAGGCTGCACCACCTGCTCCTTTCATCTCCATGATTTCTACCTCATCATTTATAGTCATCCCTTCCAGCTCACCCCAATCCTGAGATACCTTGGTCTCACCCTCGACTGTCACCTCACCTGGACCCCTCACCTCCTGACCATCCAGCAAAAAGCCCATTCCTGCCTCTGCCTCCTGAAACTCCTGTCTGGCTGGACATGGGGATTGCATCCTTCCACCATCCTCCACATCTACAAATCCCTCATCTGTCCTATCCTGTGTTATGCCACCACTGCCTGGATCTCTGCACCCACCCATTTTTACTAGGCCCTCCAAATCCTCGAACGCCATCTGCTCTGTCCTGCCTTCCGTATCCACCTTCCTTCCCCCACATGGCTCCTGTATGACCTCATTCCCTTCCCCCACATCCTCGTTTTCCTCCAACATCTCTGCATCCTTTACACTGTCTGCAGGCTTGATCCCCACCTTCTGGTTTCCTCCTTCCTCTCCACACCCCACTCATTGCTGCACCTCTATCGCTGCATCCCTCCCTCTCTCCACCTCCACACACTCTATCTCCTTCATCAGGGCAATTTCCAGCACCTCCCCCTCCTGGATGTTGAACTTTGCTGTGACATCTAGCCTTCCTTCCAACTGTAACCTAGCCTTACCCCTCCCCCCCCCCCCGCCCCCAGGGGCCTCTTTTTTCCTTTCTCCTCATTCTCCCTGTTATTTTAAATGTCTTCGTTGTACAATTATTGTCTTTCAGCTGAAGAGCAGCGCATATGCTGCTGCCAGCCCACCCCAGATGGGACATTGAAACACAATAAAGGAGAAAAAAATTACACTGATTTGTGGTGCGCTCAAATCCGATGAGTTTTGATACTTACAATAGCTGAAAATGGTCTATAGTTGTAATCTAGATCGGAGAATAAGACCCATTGTATGGTTAAATTGTGGTTGTATCTGTCAAAAAGTTTTTATGACTGTGGCTACACACCAAAATAAAATAATTCGCATTCTTTTGATCCCTCCTGATGTATTCTACCAGCAGACTCCTTCTTGTGTCCAAATTGTGCCACAATTTCGACTCGTTACCTTCTGAGCAGTTATTCGATGACCTCATCTAATTTTCAAGTTTCTTTTGTTGCACTGCCTTTAAAAACTGCTGCGCTAACTGTTTACGTCTATGTTTTACTTCCATACAAGGCTACAGTCCAGATAAATATCTTCAGGAAAAACTTCCACACACTTAAATTTATATTCGATGTGAACAAATTTCTCTTTTTGAAAAATGTTTTTATTACTATTGCCAGTCTTCGTTTTATGTCCCCTCTAATTTAGCCATCGACAGGTATAATATTGAAACTCACCAACTACTTTTAGTCTCGTCCTACCAGAAACTCCCAATTTAGTTCGACTACGTTCAGTACCTTCATTCTGCTCTTGTTGACATTCGTGTCATAATTTCTTTCCAGAACACTGTCCATTAATTCAACAGCTCTTCCAAGTCCATTGCCATCTTCAAAGGAATTACAATATCTTTCGAAGTTTTTATTTCTTATCCCTAAACTCTGACTTCCTTTTCATATTTCTTGGTTTATTTTACAACTTGCTCAGTGTACAGATTGAATTACACCCGTGACAGGTTACAGACCTGACTCACTCAGTTCTCAACTACTGCTTCCCTATCATTCCCTTCCACTTTTATAACTATGATCTGGTTTCTGTACAGGTTGTACATAACTTTTCGCTCTCTGTATTTTGCCCTTGCCATCTTCACAAATCCAGTGTGTATTCCACTCAACAGTATCAAAAGCTTTCTGTAAAACTATAAATATAGGTTTGCCTTTCTTTAGTCCATCTTCCAAAATAAGTCCTAGGGTCAGTATGGCATCTACTGCTCCGGAATTTTTCCGGAACCCAAACTGACCTTTCCCAAGATTGGCTTCCAAGCTTTTCATTCCTCCGTTGATAATTCTTGTCAGTATCTTGCAATCATGACATACAAAACTGATGGCTGAGTAATATTCACGTCTAGTAGCATCTGCCCTTCTTTGCAATATGAATTATCATATATTTTTTGAAGTCTGAGGTAGTTGTGGCTGTTTCATTTATCTTGCATACAAGGTGGAACAGTTTCCACGTGGTTTTCAGTGCATTGTCAAATTCTTCGCGCAACGTTACATCTTCTACTTCTTCATTCATTTCCTCTTCCATTTGTATATTCTTCAAGTTCATTTCAATTGTTTAGAAGTTACGTGTATTCTTCCCACCTTCTGCATTTCCCTTCTTCGTTTAACACTAGCTTGACATATGAGGTGTTCAGTTGCTTTCCTTTTCTCCAAAGGTATCTCTGATTTTCACATGATGATGATGAGGTCCCATACTTCGAGAAGCGTAGGGGACGATGCGGGATACCTGCACCGCCGACTAAGCAAGGTCCTGGCGGAGGTGGTTTGCCATTGTCTTCCTCAGATCGTAAAGGGGGTGAATGATGATGATGATGATGATGAAGACGGCACAACAACACCCAGTCATCTCGAGGCAGGGAAAATTCCTGACCCCGCCAGGAATCGAACCCCATGTGCTACCGCAAGACCACGAGCTGTGGACTAGTGGACTATATCGTATGTTATACGTGCTATATTATACAACCTTTCATTTCTCATCAAGGCATTCCTGCTTTGCTATTTTGCACCGCCATTCAGTTTTTTTTATGTCTGTATTCCATTATAATAATGGCGTGTGACGAGGGCCTTCCGTCGGGTAGACCGCTCGCCTGGTGGAAGTCTTTCGATTTGACGCCACTTCGGCGACTTGCGCGGCGATGGGGATGAAATGATGATCATTAGGACAACAAGACACCCAGTCTCTGAGCGGGGAAAATCTCCGACCCAGCCGGGAATCGAACCCGGGCCATTAGGATTGACGGTCTGTCGCGCTGACCACTCAGCTACCGGGGGCGGACTGTATTCCATTCCACCTGCTTCATTTGCTGCATGTTTATATTTCCTCTTTTCGTCAGTTAAATTCAGTATTTCATGTGTTATCGAAGGGTGTTTATCGGGCTTTGTCTTATTGCCTGTTTGATCGTTTGCTCATTTCTCTGTTTCATATCTCAGTGCTATCCATTGACCTTTTGTTGTGTTTCTTACTCCTATTTCAGTCAAACCTTGCATAATTCTCCCACTGAAACACCCAACAACATCCCGTTATTTCGGCTTAACCTGGTCCAGTCAGTTTACATTCCGACTTTTCGCTAACTTCTTCATTTAGAATCTGCAGTTCATAAACAATATATTATACTCGTGGTCCATATCTGCACCTGGAAATGTTTCTCACTTTAAAATCTATTTTTTCCATTATGTAATATATTTGAAAACTTCCGGCGTCGCCAGGTCACTTCCACGTACATAACGGTCTTTGGTGATTTTTAAACCAGGTACATAGGTACATAATTGCACAAGTTGACTTCCCTTTTCAGTCTTTTACCACAGACCACATTCCATCACTTTGCCCTCTCGTCCTTTGGCTGTAGACGGCCTGCACTCTGGTCTGAAATTTCGCGGATGAAGTTGCATGAGCATAGTGTAACGTAGTCCGTCTGCAGTCAAAAATTATGTCGACATACGAGATACACAGGCATTTCGAGTCCTGGGGAACCATTTTATACACTTGTATCAATTATCAATTTGTTCCTGTGTGCAGTAGTTTTCACTCTTTTATGTTTGCTTGTTAACTGCAAAGCAGCACAATTACACTAAAATTAGCAATGCTTGTTTACAAGACCCTACTTACTCGTATTGGTTACACAGGAGTGAGATACAGATATTTGACGCTTCATAATAAATATTTTTGGACATTATCGTGATTTCTTTACATACTGTAACACAGTCAGTGGGAACGTATGGAAAATGTAAACGCATCAAAGGATGTCAGGGCAGTATAGTACCATTGGTGGGCTGCAATCATGTGGGCACACCAATGGATAATTTGAAGGTGGCGGTTCGGATGATCTTTATATTTTGTGAGAATTTTTTGTGTGTTAAAGATAATTTGAGTGCATTGTACATGTAATACGAGTATGACATCTAATGGAGAAATTTGAGAATGGATTTGGATGATGTGGTTTGATGATTTGCACAATGTGATATCGTAGTACATAATCATTCTAAATTATTCCTACATTTTCTCGTTATATTCAGATCCGTTTACGGAAAATTTTTGTACACATCCATTTAGTATGATTGCAACAGATTTGAAGTATAAATAAAAAGAAAACGAAACTCATTACGAAATGCACAACGAATCGTAGCAGAGAAGAAGAGATGTAAAACATTTTACGCAGACGTCCAGTTGTCGGATGGAATGCTAGACCACTGGGAGGGTTGTCACAGCGTTCCTGACATCTTGTTTGTTCTTTAATTGGTAGCTGGTGTCTAATTGCCTTTTAACGAGCGGATGACAGTCAAGTTCCCGCTGTATTACTTCCAGTTATGACGCATTTCACCGTCTCCGGTGGAGTGAGCCGACGTCTGGTCCTTCACTGTCTGTCTGCAAGGTGAGTGATCTTGAGAACTAATTTTGTACAAAGTCATTATAACGTTTCGTAAATGCTAGAAAAGTGACACAGCCACCTAAGCATCACATTAAAATAATTGACAAATGTAAAACAAGTTCTTAGCTGTGGCCGAGCGTTTCTAGGCGCTTCAGTCCGGGGCCGTGCTGCTGCTACGGTCACAGGTTCGAATCCTGCCTCGGTCATGGATGTGTGTGATGACCTTAGGTTAGTTACGTTTAAGTAGTTCTAAGTGTAGGGGACTGATGGCCTCAGATGTTAAGTTCTGTAGTGCTCAGAGCCATTTGAAACAAGTATTTAGTGTTATTCCTTACGTCCTGGACGTGTGCAGTTTTCCATTGCGCTGCTAACAATAAAACATTATACATACACCTGCTATCTCTTACAACACTATTTGTATGGTTAAGTTCTATGGTGATACCTGCATCTCTTCATGACTTTCAGGAGTCCCATGAAGGAATCGTAGGAGCGTTGGACGAAAATTTAGTTAGTTTACTTTCAAGTGAACGCCTGTATATTACGATACAGAGGGCGGTTATTCATAAGTACCTCTGGGATTTCAGAAGACGATTTCACGAAAACTGCGTGACGACAGAAAAACAACAATCATTGAACAGAGGCTCTCTCCATGTTTCAATTCATAATACACATAATAGCAAATTGGCGCAATTCTGCTGTCCCTACGACATTCCCAGCTGATGGTCTGCACTTAGACCTCAACTGAGCCGCGCGCCTGTAGATGACTGCAGAGCGACACCTCTCACTCTAGAAGGGACGAGGCTGCTTTCTAAGACATCCTGCATGATTTGTCACATATGCGTCAGTATTGTGGTGGATCATGTTGGTGATCGATCCACTGAATCATGAAACCGGTTTCTACTTTCAAAAACCGCCAGTTTTCCATTTAGCGTCTAGTTTCACATGATGAGTACCCGTTGGGTCAGGTTTCTTTAAGGTTCTCCTGTCTGCTGAACGTATCCAGACCAGTAAGTGGTGACTGACGACGAAACCATCGACTGTTTCACAACGGCCGTTGTGATGGAGATCAAGAGAACGTAACTTAAGAACGATCCTACTGTAATGCTAAAGCATTTGCTCTGCGCCACTTTCAAAACACATATAGCCTACACCAGTAAGACCTTTTGGCTGCCCTGCTCTTGAAGCTAACGGTAATGGATGTCACATGCCACTTATTGTGAAATCCCTATATACAAGAAAAGGACATGGGAGCCGCATGCGAGCTTCTTAATCAATTTGTTCATGATGTTGCTTGTAAAGGGAAAACACGGTTCTGATGCATTACAGTTACTGTTCGTAGGATGACAGTAAGAGGAAGGGGAAATGCAAGGTACTTACTCTGTACTTGGCCGTCTTCTTGCCACTCTGCACACCGTTGTCCTTCTTTTAGTGGTTGCAACCCCTTAGCATGAATATATCCGATAATTTAAAACGTGTTTTCTGTAAGCACAGGAGTCTACAGTGTTCCAAATCGCTCCAAAACGTGGGTATAACAGAAAAAAGGGGCGTTTTCTGACTTAAGTCCCGCGAAATCTTGTGTAGATTGTACTATGTGTACTTCTCCAATGCTGCAGCTTTAGTCCAATCTCACGTCGGTATGGATAGGTGCCATGATACTTGATATTTTTTGTGTGGCCTGTTTAATATGTTACCGATCCTGCCTGGCTGCCAGGATAAAATAAGATGGGTAGCACTTCAGAAAGTATGTTTACGATATTTTGAACAGGTGTAATGACGTATATCTACATAAAACTAAACTACAACCGATATTATCAGAAAACGTTGGTTACAAAATTTCCATTGCGTGGGTTCACTTTTGTAAATGATTCTCCTACTACCATAATACTATAAATAACTAGTTCAAATGTATTTGAGTGCACATATTTGTACGCTTTTAGTGGACGGCCATTTTTTAATGTTGAACAATGCCTCACAGTAAATGTGGGTCCCTCATTATTGCAGTTACCCAATAAAATATTATCTACTGGAACAAAGCCATTAGGATTTTCTGTAGCATTAGCTATTCAGAATTGCAATTATAATTTTTTCATAAACTGGCAAGTAATTTTCTTTACAAGACTGAAATTCCCCTGAGTAACGGTGTTCAGTTTTCGTGAAATGCTACAGAACTATCCACATTTTGTACAGAGTACTTGAGCCTTGCTGCCGTTTGTAGGCTTCCGCCCTCTGTTGGTGGCCAGATGGTATCGTTTAGTTGGCATGGTTGCGGTTGTTTGTCTTCTTCTCGTGTTGACTGACGGCAGTCGGTTTCGCAAGCGTTGCCTGTCCGCTAGTGGCAGCTGCTGTGGTTATCGATATGTAGTAACTGTTTCCCTGTTTTTGGGGCAACGTCGTTGTTTTTTCGTGTCGTGTGAGTGGGCCAGTTCGGTTGGGCACTCAGGAGGGGCCAGGTCCGCGCAATGCGAGAATACGCCGGGACCGCTGGCAGCACGCATGGACTGCCGGACGGAAGGGCTGTGGTCAGGATGGTGTACGACCTCGTCGTAAACCGGATACCGCAAGCTTTAAGATGAGTGCATTTCAATCCAAGTAGAGAAACCTCCACCACTGTGACATCTCACGATTCTCCAGTGACTTGCGTTCGTGTTGCTGCTTGTAGTGTCGCCCAGGTGAAGAGGTGATTCTTATACTCTGGTGGTAGTGATTCCTTTCTCATTTCGGGCTCTCTAAACACAATATTCTGGGGACCTAGTGCAGACCGCCGGTTTATCGCACGCCAGGTAGCTTCAACAAGATCATCATCAGTCATTCGTTAGACTGCCACTAGTCTGAGTTACCATCTGAATGACGTCTGAATGAGGTGGTGTTTTCCAGACAAATGTGTCTATTAACAGCCAACGATGCAGCCTAGCGATAAAATCACTGAACTTTGAAAGTGATGCCGCTAAGGAACGTGGTATCCACGCGCCATTTGCGACTCCACCACACCGCACCCAGCTAGAAATTCTTCAGTATTTGTAACGCATTCTGTCTCGACATCATATCAGAGGTTCCACGATACACCCACAGAGCTATAGATGGTGACAGACAGTAGTAGCAGATGATGTGCTGACTGAGATCGTAAGAAGAAAAATGTACACTAACTTCTTCAATCTCTAGCCTTATGCTATATATTAGAAATTACGTCGATTCAAACACATACATGCATACGCTCAAACCCACAAGTCAATCATATTTCACGCACTCTCGTATCTCTAAACGAGTCACCTTCCTCGAACGTGTCTGTTACAGTAAAATTGTAACTTCATTTTAGTCACACCCTACACATCTACAGCTTTCCACAAGTGTTCGTTTCAATTTAAGTCCGAACTGAGCAGAAGTCGGACAAAGGCATATCCACCACCTTCTGGAACCCATCTAGAAACAGACCGTACTGAGTTAGTGCGATAGGACCGTGTTTTGGGCATTTGGTGGAAATGCGCGCATTGTGGTGCGTTCCCAAACTACATACAAGTACTACAAATCCACGTCCATTCAAATCTATCAGCCCAACATGCTATCATCAATATTCTCTATTCCCAAACAGAGAAAAATTAACAACTATAGAAGCTCAAATAACTTCATTCGATACAGAACACACATACACGCCATTACTCGCGCGATGACGCAAAGCTGCGTTGGAGGTCCAGCACGGAGAGAGAGAGAGAGAGGGGGGGGGGGGGGGAGATAGAGATTTCGCAATGCTTCCAAGAATAGCACAGCGTGCAGCCTTCCAATCATTCCTAACGGCGTACTTCGTCCCTCACTGAATTTACCTGTCAGACTGCTGCTGCTACTGCTCCCTGTGTGGAATGAACCTATTAAATACACACATATTGGTACACTACAGAGGGTAGTTTAAAGTTTCATCACTTCTACTTTAGGAGAATGATCGTATCCCACGTACTATACTGTAAAACGCAGGAAACGCCCCCTGTGGTCCTGTTTAGTTGTTTGTAACACTGTTTTCTAACACGCTTTGTACACCGCCAAAAATTTCGTTTTTTGCCACGTCTTGGAGGCCTGCGCCAGGTTCTAAACTGACTTTAAGAAGTTCTGATCCACGGGCTTTCGCAGGGAACTAGATGTTGCACGGTGTAAATCATGTTCTTAGGGCTGATACCATAACGTGCCACACATCGGATGATTTTAAATAAAAGACAGCTAGAACATAAGTAAACCAGAAGAGTTTGCTCGCGTTGTGTAGAGTCACCAAATTACAGTCTGAAGGTGATTCACGAGGCCTGCATTTAGACTCATCTCTCACACTGACGGAATAGCTGATAACTCTACGCTCCGTCTCGACTCATTCATCATATTGCATTCATGTACGCGATCACTGTTTGGGTGCTACCCACCCCAGAAGGTATAGTCCAGTTGCCAAAACTCTGCCTCAAACTCAAACAAGCATTGACACTCAATCATTATTTCTTAACCAATAGCATGTCAGCGGACGGATGGGATGGAAAAATACACCACCGATATACTCTAATAATAAGCATCATAGTTGATAGTGTGAATAGTTTTAACACTTTACACTAATTTCAACACCGACCAATGATGTGACAGCATGGCCCCAAATTTCAGTGTCACAGATAAAACATCCATTCTCTACTTGGCGAGTATCATTGCGAACATGGGTAGATGACTACCCAGTACGCCCATTTACAGTTAATTCTCGAACTCTTAAATCATCAAAGTATACAAGACAGTGCTCTACATATTTCTAAGACCTCGAACATAGTACTTAATTTACAATCTATATATCTGCGTCTGGGAGTCACAGAACATTCTCAACTCTAAATTATTGTTCTACAGTGTAGGATCTGTACCTGGAAGGTATTGGTAAGAGAGAGAGAGAGAGAGAGAGAGAATATAAACACATGCTCTCCTAAGACTACAATGTTCTGCACATAAAAACGAGCTATAATGTTAGATCGATTACCTTTCCCGCGTATCAGACATACATCTTTCTTCACAGTTTCTCTACGCTGAACTATCTTATTTAATCGTAAAGCGAAAAAAACTACTTCGCTAAAACATTTACTTTCCATCATACGAGCACAATATAGCTTTGTGAAGACGTTTAGTGTCCGCTGTTCACATCCCATCACAGTTCAGAAATTATAACATGCCTGCATCAGGCCTATATAAAATTATAGTTAGTAGCGGTGGATACATCCTACAAGGAAACAGATAACCGCATAGCAGCAGCGTCCGACATGTGAAAATAACAAGTCATTCGGCCACTCACTCTGTAAACACAACATATGTCATGCAAATGTGTACACGGGGATTGTAGCGCGTCACAAGCTCCTACCGATAACTTAGTTAAGACGCTGAAGACTCGATTTTACATACACAAAATGCTACAGGGGCGATCGCATAAATCAAAGCTCGTTTAGAGGAGTGTGTCAAGTTTCTCCACACATGAGATGGAAGTCATCTGATGACACACAGGTTTACCGTTAACGATCGCAAGTAGACAGTACTTTAAAACACATACGGAACACGTAGCTGTATAAGAGTATAACTCAGGCTACGTCATGAGACTGATGCATCCGGACAGAACACTTGAAAAAAAAAATTGACCTCGATCACCATATCATTCTCTAGAATGAATCTGTCAGCCATTGAATCGTACCTCGTTACAACTCCATCGCAATCGATCACCCAGTCCACTCTCTGTTATCCTTTAACGTAGATGGAAGTAAGTTTAGAAATGAATGGTTCTCTGTCATCTCAAAAAGCATCAGATACAGTAGTCAACCTGCGTGTATCACTGGTACCTCAATAGACATACACTATAATGCTACCTCAATGGGAAAAAACTGGCTGCCTCCATTATTCTCTTCGTTTCGATGTCCAAGTTTTCTCGGATTCCTCCTGTTGCCGTTGCCGCATAGTTGGTCCCATGTACAAATTGTTCAGCACGAACCAGAAGATAGCAAAGTACCTCCTCAATTTCACCGCATTTGGGTCTATATTGACCCAATTTATACCTATTCCCTCGTCATTTTACGCAATTCTATCGATTTTAGGCCAGATCTATCCATGCGATCATGACATAACATCTCGTTCTGTGTTCTAAAATTGATTGAAAATGTAGCACAGCTGCCAACACCTAGCCCAAATGCACTGATCGGGAGGTGCAATATAGCGCTGCACTCGACTGTATCAAGTCACCTCCACAATCGGCGAGCGTGTGCTCTGCTTTCTGTATGTCTATGTACATGCACGCCTTCCAGATAAATAAAGGACATTCCTTCCTCTCTCCCTCAGCCTAGAGTGGGCTGAGTCCCATTACCATCAACCCCTACTAGGAGGTTGTGCCGTGGAGGCTTAGGTTAGTGGTGTTAAGCTTGGTTTGCAACAATTTTCTTAGATTGGTGGCGAAAGCGCAAGTGTCCTTTCTTTAGTGCCAGACTTCAAACTCGGTGACGGTTCCTAGGAAGAGGTGGCGGTCTGCACCTTGAAAAGTAGTTGAAAGTATAGTGAACACTTTTTCGTACCTATATGAAGTCGAATCACGTGGCCAATAGAAGTGCAGCATTCTAGGGGTGGGAGGTGGAGAGTGCTAGGTCATGAATGAACACCGAGCTGATAGTGGGAAAATGTGGGACTTCTCATTTGATCATTGAATATTGAAATTGTAAATTTAATTATTAAATATGATTAAAATTGAAATGGAATTAAGTACTTAGGTAATTGATACCTTAGTTGCGCCATGTGGGTGTTAATTTAGTTAGCATATTTATAGAAGACTGTGTCCAGCGCGTGTATGTTAGTGGTGGCTGAGGGTATGTGACGTAAGCGATCGGACGCTCGCGGGACGGTGGCGCGGCGCGCGTTCGGTTATAATGCGCATGCGAGAGAGAGAGAGAGAGAGAGAGAGAGCAGACGATCTTGTGACTACACGGTGGCGCCCTCTGGTGGGCACAGATATGAACTAAGCCAGTTGCAGTCCAGACTCAGTGACGAACACATCTGCTTGAAATTGGTTAAATAAAGAAGACAAGTCCGTTTTTCTCGCCATTATCGTACTGTAATTTGAACTTCTCGCCATTTTCTGGGGAGGGCGGTGGGAGGGGGGTTAGGTTAGCGGAGGTAGCTCAAGTGTCGTATCTCCCGCCAAAATCAACCATCTTAAATGACGTCACAGTGGCACTCTCTGGAGGCGACGATATGAACTAAGTTGGAGTCCAGACCCAGTGACGAACATACATGCTTGAAATTGGTTACAGAATAAAGACATGTCCCTTTTTCCCGTCATTTTTCTTGATGTGACGCATTATCCTGTTGGAAATTGAAATTCGCGCCATTTTTCTGGGCGAGGAGGACGTGGCACTTTCCTGCCAAAATTCAAACTTCCCACCAAAATCCGCCATCTTGGATGACGTCGTCGCTCGAGATCTTAGCGCAAAACACCCTGACTGGAACTCACATACACGAAACTGTAACGGCAAGAAACTATACGAACACACACATAGACGAAAGTACATTACACTAGGGCCGACCGAGCCGACGCACGTTCCCTACCGAAGGGATCACAGGCCAGAAGTGATAGACATGGCATAACAACTGACATAACAACGACACTCAACGTCGTTGTTCAAATTGATTTGCCCTCAAGTCACCAACCTATCATGCTGCACATTGAAGAAACACTTCAGTACATGGACCAACGCAGGATGTTAGACTAAAGCCGCGCGAATTGGACATTGTTCAAAGGAACGCATGACAGTCGCATCCCACCCACCCCACAAGACAGCTCAAATTGATGAGGCTGTCGAAACCCTCACTAGCGCCATCAAAGACGCAACAGCCGACACCATACCAATCCGCACACCACAACAACATAGTGCTGCCCTGCCCAAGGAAATCCTGGGCCTTATCTCAAGGAGGAACCGCCTTTGGAGACATTGGCAGTGTATCAGGCACCAGCATTTCACCCAGCACATAAACAGGCTCTTAGGGAATAACCCAGGACAAAATCCAAACATTTAAAACACAACAGTGGAATCAGAAACTCGAAGAGCTGGATACCCCGCGACCTGGCGTGTGGCAGTTGGCCCGTCACTTCACCAGGGAGAAGAGAAGCTGTACACACCCACGCAAATTCTGCGGAAGATGGCCCTCACACTTGCAGCATGATTCACACCGAACCTGGATCCCTCAGACCCAGCGTTCATACATGCGACCGACCAGGCGGTTACACGCATCGTGGCCCAACCATTGCGCAACGACATCTGACTGGCTAGCACAGCTGAAGTCAAATGGCCCATCATGCATACCACAGCTAGAAAGGCCCCTGGTCACGAAGACATTCAAAACCGTGTCCTCCAGGAGTTCACGGACAAATGTGTAGAATACCTTACACACATCTAGAATGCCATACTTAAACACCAATACTTCCCCGCATTTTGGAAGACGGCCAAGGTCCTGATGTTCAGGAAGCCGGGGAAAGACCACTCCCTCCCACAAAATTACTGAGCGATCTCAGCAAGCTCTTTGAGAAGGTAATACTAAAACGACCCACTAGTCACTCCATTACAAACGACACCCTGAGACCGGAGCGATTCGGCTTCAGGAATCACCACTCGACAACACAACTACTCCTGCTCGTCGTTGAAAATGTAACACACAGATAAAACACAAACAAAGCAAATGGGGCAGTGCTCCTGGACATCGAAAAGGCCTTCGACCGTCTGTGGCACAACGGCCTCATAAGCAAATGCAGCGACGCTGGTTCCCCGACGGCCTCGTACGTCTCATACACTCATAGCTCACGGATAGGAGTTTTAACACCGAAGTGCAGGGCAAACAATCAACACGACGTGATATTCAGGCTGGAGTACCCCAAGGAAGCATCCTAGGGCCCATAATGTTTAACCTCTACATTAATGACCTTCCACATACACTCAACACGATGGTGGCAATCTACGCGGATGACACTCCAATCCTTGCGCGAGATTGGAAACCGTCTATCATTAACTCACGACAACAGACTGAACTCAGAGCGGCAGAGCCTTGATTGGTGAAATGGCGTGTTAGAGTAATCGTCGACAAGTGCGAAGCCGTTCTGTTCACTAAAAGACCGAAACTACTGCGCAGACGTCAAGACTGGAACCCAATGACACTACATGCACGCCCAATTCGTTTCCGTGAAAGGTAAGATACCTCTGTGTCTGGCTGGACAGGAAACTACTCTGGGGAGACCACATTCAACACATGACCAACAAAGCAATCGCGAGGCTCAAACAACTCTATCCTAAGCTTAACAGCGAAGCACTCTGAATAGGAGGGTGTCGAGGTCCATGTACACCACACTTATTAGACCTCTGATGACGCATGCTGATCCCGTCTGGGGATATGCTGCGCTCACACGCCTGAACCGTCTGCAGCTCATACAGAACAAAGTACTCAGAATCATAAGCGATACTCCACGTTACACACGCACCGCGGATCTTCACCGGGAATATCGGCTAGATACCCTCTTGCAGGTATTCCAAAAGATCTCCACACGACTGTACAGAAACACGAGACACTCGCATAACCTGTTCCTTCTTTCTCTGGGGAACTACATCCACAACAATAGATGGAAACATAATAAACCAAAGACACTATTAGCAAGCAACTAAACATCTATGGTCCACAGCACGCTAACACAACTGCACTGGTGAGCCCCTGCAACACAGCTACTACTGGCAACCCCTCGACCCACCGAAAAACAGGCAACCGCAGGGAAGCCGTACTGTACACAACACGCAAGCCAGCCACACAGACCCCCTACACTGTGGGCTGATAGACGGCCGATCGCCCATTTATGACGACCTCGGACTGTTACAGGGACGAAGCCGCGGCAGCAGGCCCAGGAGAATTCACAGGAGCCCAGCTGCAGCGCCCGGTCTGACCCATCTACAACGAGCACCCACAGCGACAAAGGGTACGATGCACGATACAGCGCACTATCATAACCTCACATTGCATGCAATGTCGCAGCTAGCAAGCCGCTACTGCTCGTACTACCCGTCCTACTGTCGCAGAGGCTTTTTTTCCCCCTTGGCGCTTGCCTTGGCACTTTTTTCTCTCTGCCCTACAAACCGCTACCCTTCTATCGCTTTCATCCACTTGCTATCTCCTGATGGACCATGTCAATGAGTAATCCTACCCAGACGCATGGACAACATCACAGCCCGCATCCTGTGACTCCTGATTCGAAACTAACATGTTATACGGAGGTGACAGTAGAACTTTTGGTTTGGTCACCACGTCGGTGTGGGCATGGAGGAGCCACATCCTATATAAAAGTCTCGGCGGGAAGATGATGAGTATGTCACTTGTCGCAGTTAGAAAACACCGCCACCCGGCTGGAAGCCCAAGAACTCTTCACCAATATTACACTTACTAGAACCTTTGTTGACGTTACTGCACGCGTTGTTTCCATAGTAATGTTTGCATTCATCCCTGCACATAAAGGTAATTTCATAGTTTGTCCTGTGGGAGACTCAAGGAACAGTTAACATATTGTTATTTTGTTATAATATGCCTAATGAGTAACCTTTATTACGCTGAATCACTACACTTCTAAGGAAACACTACTTTGATGTCATGTTTTGTAATCTCAACATCAGATTTTGTTTATGAAAGATTTTCAGATGAATAAGTTGTCCGTACTTTGTATATCTACTCTTCGCCTCGTTAGGAGAATAGCTAGGACCGCGAGCCTCATTTAGAATCTTTACAGCGGTCCTCTGTTTCTTCTCAATCCAGAAATATTTCATTTTCTGGCTGTGAGCAAGCTTTCAGTCCGCTGTCTTGTTGGGTCTGCTAGCTCCTGGGCTCCTTCTTGTGGCAAGGAACACTGGGAATACTCATTGTAGAGTGATCTATCATAATATGGAGCATTTCATTTGGTATGGTTTCTAATGGGCTCTCAAGTTGTTCCAGATCTGATTTCATTGTGGTGGTGCATTTGTTCATGGAGGCTGTCTCTCTGCCTGTCGTTGTGAAGATCCTGTTCGTGAATTTGCAAGGGTTCATTCTGGTCAAATGTCCATAGTAGGCCAGTTGCCTATTCCTCATATAGGCGATTGTTATGTCTTGTTTCAGGTAGTACAGCTCATTGTTGTCTGGTCCTGTAGATATCATCCTCTTCTCGTACTGGCCCTGTTATTCTCCTTAGGTTTTTCCGTTCCTTAAGCTCTAGTTTCCTGAGTCGACACTTCCTATTCATCAGGAGCCATTTAGAGGCATTTGGATGTGTACTTTGTGTACTGTTACTAGCTGGTGACATAATTCTGAAGCTGACAACGTCAAGAAGCTGATGTGACTATGGATGTACTAGAATTCTAAATGTTTGCTTAATTTCACGATATGTGACTCTTTTAATATTGGTTACGTAATGTTATGATGATGAAATTATGAAGTGTTGTAGTGAAGTGTTGAGATTTATGGGTCTTAATTATATAGGTGTAGAATATCAAGATCTTATATTCGTTAAATGTAAAGCATAAGTTGATGATCCAAGTATTACTGTCCACACTGAAGACATATTACGATGATTTTATATGGTTATTTTCTAATAATTTGTAAATATTTTACTCTCATTAAAACATTTATTTCTATTGCGTTGCATATTAATTATTATGTTTCGCCGGACTATTGCCTTCGGCCTAGTAATCCCTCTGATATTTGGACATTTTTGTGTTGGTTGTTATGTGCAACCTGTCTCTGGTTTTGATATGAAACAGATTTTTTTTTTATAGCGACATATGAAAATAAGGAAATGAAGCAAAACTGTGTCATGGCAGATTTTAAATAACAGGCTTCTAGAGAAGAACTTGTAGCATAAACATTAAAACACTAACTGCCACAGTCGATGAGGAAAGTTGTATATGTGTGTTGTAAAATTTAGATTACAAGAAATGGTTTTCTATTTCATTTTGTCAAAATTACAAATTAATCGACCGACTGCTTTTCTTTTTGTGAGCACAAACACCCACAGGATGAATTTTTGTGTATAAAGACGGAACTTTCTTAAAAAAAATCAGTTTACACAGCAGATATCTTGAAACCATGGGTATTGCATGATCATGTCTTAGAGTTCTACGAAAACATTCGACATTGGTCCATAATGTGTGTCTACAACTGCAACACGAACTCATTTTCAACAACTGTTATGAATTTCTGTCTTTAGAACTTCATAACGTAAAATATTCTTATAAATGCAGAAAGGATATTAGAAAACCTAAGCATTTTAACTTCTTTTAACGGGATGCGGTTGCAAGTGTTCAGTGACTTATACCTTCTCCTCTCTCAAAAACGATGAGGAAGTTATTCACGCTACACAGAGGAGGAGCCACAGCTACACACACGACTTTAGAGTTCTGTATTACAGTTAAACAATATTGCACTGCATTAAGTAGTAGAAGAAAATATAGTCCACACAGACGTTCTAAGACGTGCACTTGTGAGGAAGCGAGGAGCACTCTTCGTAAACCGACCTCTCCCCGCACACGTTCCTCGTCTCCACGTCTCGGGGTTCCAGCGAGCTGTATCGCCTCTCTGTCTAGAGGGCTAAACGTAATAAACGAGCAGTAGGAAGTGGCGCTAACAGCAGCAGTCTCATAATAAGGGCTCACGGGCTGAGTGAGCCCCTTGGCAGACGAGGTGGGGTGCCTCGGTTTAATGAAGACTGCCCGCACCAGTCGAAGCGAACGCTTGCGCCAAATCGTCCCCTGGAATAGTGGCTTTCACTCGAGCCACTTTACTCGCTCATTTTCTTAATATCGTCCTCGAGTTATTGGCGAAATTACGACCGAAGGTGCTTCGCGATGAACAAAATTGTTCTCCGCGGCACTAAAGATGTCGATGAGTTAAAACAGCATCAAGAGAGTTTCTTGCCCTTGCAACGCAAGAACAAGTGCGGCGGTTTTCCGCGAATGTAAGCAGTTTCCAAACAATCGTGAGGTCAGTAGCAGTAAAGTAGCAGAGTTTCAATTCTGGTTTCAACGAAATCATCGTAAGGAAAAAGGTTATTTCATGGACTGGTTATGGACAGGATGTGACGGATATTATTTCAGAAATTTGTCTATGTGGTACCGTAATCTGTACATACATCAGGGTGTTGGCTGTTTTTTTCCCTTTGTCGAACAATTTTCCACATACGTGTTACAAATGAAATGAAATGACAGTATAACTTTTTTGGCCGGGAGCTCCCGTTCAGGTTCGGCTGCCAAATGTAAGTCTCATTTCAATCGGCGCCACACTGAGCGGCTTGAGGCCGATGATGAGGACAACATAATAACCAGTCTACGATCGGAGAAAATCTCCAACCCGGCTGGAATCGAACCCGGGCCCAGTGTACGGGAGGCAAGCACGTTGCCACCCAGCCAAGTAGGCGGACACATCAGAAATTTTACGACATGATGTTTTCTGCATAGTCGTAACTGCATCGCGTCGTGGACCGCGCCTGTCAGTATAGACTAACTGTTTTGCATCCACGCATCCATATTTGGACACCTGACGTGCTACCTAGGGGAAAATAAGCATGTACTGTATGTACCTCGAGGTACTACACACTTAAAAACATATGATTTGTAGTAAACCGTATCAGTCAGCAAATGAAGTAAATACTGATTAAATGTTGTTCAGTGCACTGTCCTCAGTCAGCAATAAAAATATGTGCACTTACTACATGCTACACCATGTACATGTAATTTATTTAAACCGGACAGTGCTTAAGATTAAAAAAAAGAATAAATATCTATAAAGTGTTTGTGGGTGAAGCTGATGACACCTCCAGTTCTATCCACCACCAGTCAATGGTTTTTGTGTCTAATGCTACTCTTGGTTCACCCATCGCACACTACAGTGGTTGTGAAGTGATAGCTATCGTGGTTGTAGAGATATTAGTGTTAGAAGTGGTTGGCATTACATCGTGTGCTCAGTAGGACATCTTCTGTCTCTTTTACATTAATTTGTTTTCCAAGTGAAAAAATTCGATATTGTTCTCTTATGACCTCGAATGTTTGCGAATACTTTCTAGTGTTAAGAACGTTTTTCCACTGTAGTATCCAGTGATATCGTAGACGTGGAATGAATAGGTTGCCAGGCAGACATAGAACAATGGTTTATTGATAGTACTATGATGTACACTTCAGTCCTATCGACAGCTACAAAAAAAATTACCACTTGGTAGTAATTGTCTTCTGAACATTCGTCGTCTTGGTCGCAGTCTGGGACGGAATAGGAGTACTGCCGCATGGATGGAACAGAGAGCTGTACTCATGCTCTAAGCGATGAGTCACAAAGTGTGGCCAGCAGAATGCAAAGGACGTTAGTATAGCTCAGAGGTCGCACGCTTCATGGCGTGACTCTGGTTCAGGAACCACTGGTGCAGTTGGTGTAAGCCCAGAGCAGGCGATTTCTCAAACTGTTACGCTGAGCGCTGCAGGAAGTGATTGAGTGTTCCGTGGAAAACTACTAATAACATAGTTTTCTTCGACATTTTGACGATACTTATTTTTTTATTCTATTGTTATTTCTATGTTATTATTTGTGATTTAAAATTGAAGTAATCACTGAACAAAAAAGTTTTTTTTCCTTTTTAAAATTTTATTAAACTTCTAAATAAACTGTACCGGCATCTTAAAAGTGTTCAATTGGAAGAAAACGTTTGGGAACCCTTGACCCAAAGTGTACCATGATGTGGACACACATTTTGTGGACGTGCACCCACATAAACATCGTGACATATGGATACGGAGCGACTTGCTTGCTCCCATGTGACATCGTGAAAAACAGTATAGTGATTGCAGCGCGGCAGTCGCAGCCGCACGATCTGCTGGCCGAGCACTACGTACCTCCTGTGGCGGGTGCCCGAGCTTCTGCGAACAACAAACTGGCCTGTGTGGTTACCGTCCGGAAAGTTTGCTAAGATGCCAGGTGAGCGCTGGTTGGTGTTTGAGTTGCAGGCACTAATGCTTATTGCGGTGGATTACCACCCGCTGGACGCCTGTGTGTGTGTGTGTGTGTGTGTGTGTGTGTGGGTGGGTGGATGGTGGGTGGGTGGGTGGCTGGTAGCCTAAGCAGTCGGTGAGTGGCCGTGTATAGGGCACGAATGTTAGAATAAAATTTGGAAATGGCTCACATTGATCCCCACTCCGGCCAAATCGTCTTAAAACTTGTGCAATGCAGAAAAGAGAAGAACAAGTCATCAAAAAGTTGTGTTACGGCGTGAACTCAAGCGCCGGCACGCCAGTCGGGAACGAGAGAACAGAGAGCGCTGTGAAGATTACGTCAGCCAATTGCACGCTGATCGACCCCTCTCCAGGACGACAACGCGACAGCAGCGGCCTCTATACGAAGAAAACGGAAGTGCCGCACTCGACTGGCCGCGCTCCAGTTCTACAGAAGCTTCACAACCAGTGACCTGAATAGAAGAGTCAACTGTATTACTTCACTTGTATTAGGAATTCCATATACTGAAGAGATTTCTTATTTGCATGTCGCCCCCTGCTTGCGACCTTTCTGTGTTACTGTCAAAGTTAAGTGTTGCCACTGTTCATTTCGTAATAAAACCCATTAATACGATTTGTCTGAATGTTGCCTAGCGATCCGAGAAGGCAGGCTTCCTATGCCCCATATATTGGACGTCAAGCCAGGATTCAACAAGTTGTATCCTCTTATAGAGACAAAACGACACGAATAATGAACAGTTGTGTATTCGAACAATTTTAGCAACAAGAAATGATGTTCAACAGAAAAAAACCTTCATTGAATTCGGGTATGGTTCCAGAAAAAGTAAAATTATCTAAATCTGTCGATAATCTAATGAACCAAGCCAAAAGCATAAACTACTCAACGAGAATTCCTAAACTCGTTCAATGTTCCCAGTGTTCCCTGACAAAAAATATTCTACACAACAGCACAGAACACGGAAATATCAGGTGGGTATCAAAAACGCGAAACGATATTCATACCACAAACTTCAGCTAACGGCTCAAGTTCAAAAGCCCCTAACCTCTGATAAGATTACAGCACAATATATAATGAAGCACATGGAAAACATGGCAATTGAGTGAATTTTGTTTCTCACTTGGACAGTTACAGGTTACAGTTTCGCATGTTACAGAAGTCACTTTTGTGACACAAAATGTAGTTAATAACAATACACTCTCAATACATTAGCCGCGCGGGATCAGCCGAGCGGTCTGGGGCACTGCAGTCATGGACTATGCGGCTGGTCCCGGCGGAGGTTCGAGTCCTCCTTCGGGCATGGATGTGTGTGTTTGTCCTTAGGGTAATTTAGGTTAAGTAGTGTGTAAGCTTAGGGACTGATGACCGTAGCAGTTAAGTCCCATAATATTTCACACACATTTGAACATTTTTTGAATGCATTAGATGCTATACAAATGAGACGAATGTTAGCACATTTTTGCGAGTTCAGACGACAAATAGGAAAAAAAGCTAGTTACGAAATAATTAACAGGTGCTCGATAATGTGGCTTGAACTGTTTTTGTTTTAGATACAGATTTAATGGTTACTATATGGACTTGACATGAATGTGTACTTTAACAGACCACAATCTGTCATTCGCAGCAAAATAGCATTTGTGCATTTGCTTTTCAATAGACTCCCTTACAAAGGAAGTAAGATATTGCAAGGACGGACAGAAAAGCGAAACTGATTAGAAAGAACCACGAGTGGAAAGTGATAGATTTAAAGTGGAGACACCACTGAATTAGCTGAGCTCCGACAAGGTAGCAAGGAAATTGAGATAGTTTCAGATCTGTTGAAACATATGGATCATATAGGAGTTTGTGGCTAATTTTTCTTGGGATACAACAAAATCTATGAACCAGGGAATTTTCCATATAATTTTAAATTGTTTCACTACATTACCAACGAATGGGTCTTTGGTTACACACAGTTTCTTTGGTAAATTAACATATTATATTTAAGCAATCGTGTCTGAATTACGTACCTAAGACTTTAATAGCACTCTCAGAATCATTGAAAAGGAATCAGACCTACTCAAATTACATTTTATTAAAAGCACAGTGACAGGAGAAATGTTTAAATAGTCAGCCCTTGGCGTCATTACAAACTTGATAACTTCGCATCGTTGACCATTCAGCTCTATGAAGCACAACAGAATTCTCTTCCACGGCAGGAAATGCGTCATTGTTCATATCATTCAGTTGTGCTATTGTGAAAATTACGGTAAGGTCGTTGTGTTTAAAATTTCAGTTCAAAGAGACAGAAACGTATCATCTGCTTTGTTGACTTTGCAGTTACACTGAACAATGCAGAAATAATAGTTCTAACGTTTCACCCCGAACATGGGAAGCTTGGAGAACGTTGATCGTAAAATTCCTGGTCATGTTACAGTACGGAGAGGACGTTTTACCTTCCTGCTATAGAGTGGCAAGAGTTTAGACCGAGTACTGAGAACATGAAATAATGCGAAACTGTTCTAAATTATCTTGGGAAGATTATCGGAGAACCGCAACTGCAACATCAATGACCGTTATTCATTACTGATTATGGGTGTGAATAAGAACGTAAACAAAGGTAGGGAGATACTTCTGATTAGTTATTGCAAGAAGAAACAGATATCAGGTTATCAGAGTAGATAATATATAATAGACATCTCTGAGACTTTAAATCTTGAGTAAAAATACACAAAGTTGAGGATTATTATATAGGCATGTGTCGAGCGAACCTGAGAGGTATATAAGCAATGCAGGATTCGACAGCCATGCAGCAAAAGAAAGGACAGCTATTAATGGATAGCTAATGGTGAAAGACTCTGACTCATATGCGGCGAATTATTAATGCCGAGAGTAGTATAAACTGTCTGCGAAAATTAGACGTTCAGTGCTATACACGCATCTCTTTGGAATAAGTAACCAAAGATGTATATGTGGGGACTCTCTGTGAAGCGATTACAGAGATCGCATGTGTTTTATGTTGGAGAGATTTTGCTATTGTTATGCGGCGCTATTAAGCTCCATTGTGAATGTTTAGTTGGTCGATGACACAATAAACAAATTCAAGAAAATAATACGCATTCAAGTTGTGTATTTATCAATTTATAAAAGGTTTGACAAACGTTCTTCAGATATCACGTGACGTAGATCGATCGGAGGTGCAGTCTGGAATGATAGCGCGAGCCTGCATCTCTTCACGGTCAATATTCTTCGAGAGAATATCTCAGAAGTAATAAACTTTTCGTTGATAAAAAGTTAGACACATCAATCCATACGCATCATACAGCATATGCCACCTAGTTGTGCCGAACGATCTTTGTAGCGAAATAAACATTTTAGAGATTTCAGGTGGAGCAGTTCCGACGAGGAGTATGAGCAAGATCGCGACGCTGCGGGACCTGTATTAGTTCTCCTGTGAAATTTAAAACCAAACACACATATTCTTTAGCTTTGAAAAGACAAGCTAAAACCTACATGAAACCACTGTAAATCATAACTAAAAATAACAAAGATAAGTAAGAAGCAGAGAATTTTCTTAAACAAAATTTCTTAAATAAATAAATCAGTTAATTCAAATATAATAAAATGGCGACCTTGACAGGACGGCCAACAATTAAAATTGTTTATATATATATATATATATATATATATATATATATATATATATAGGTATTTTGTGTTTCCTAATTCGGTTATGGTCTAAATTAGATCACAATTTATATGTATAAAGACAAAGTGTTAGGTGTTCAGGAAATTGGTGAAAATACGAGTGTAGAGAGCAGATAGCAACTTCGTCTCAACAGGAGACATATCTTAGAACAACTAACACTTTTGTCAGTATCGGTAATGACTATGTCAGTTGTGGTACAAGCAGTATCACAAAAGCAGGAAGATATATCACAGAAGCAAATTGATATGTCATTGGTGGTACAAACAGTATCACAAAAGCAAACAGACTTTTGTGAAAAGCAAACGTACATGTCAGCAGCAATTCAGGCATTAGTTGGCCAGCAACAACAAATCTCAAATGAGATAACCGAGTTGAGAGATGCGCAAAAGCAGTTTCTTTTGGAAATCAAAAGGATTACCGAAAAATGCAAAACATGAAATCGAAGCAGGAGGAAGTAGAAACTTCCGTAGTGGAATTAACAGTAACTGTGATTACCACAGCTTACATATATTACTATTAGAAAAATTATCTTCCTTTTCTTATTTTATTCATTCCCTCAGGAATGAAACTTTTTTAAATCGTGATAAGGATATAATCTCTTTATATTTCTGGTCTCAGGATGTCCTAAGACATATGCTCCTGGATTTGGTATCCTAATCATTTGAAATTCTCCTTCGTACATCAGTTGCCATTTTTTATTTGTTTTGTTTAGCAGCGACGCAGGAGGATGCGTACGTAACAATACTCTTTCACCAACGCCAAGGCCAGAGTGACCAAGCGGTTCTAGGCGCCACAGTCTGGAACTGCGCGACCGCTACGGTCGCAGGTTCGAATCCTGCCTCGGGCATGGATGTGTGTGATGTTCTTAGGTTAGTTAGGTTTAAGTAGTTCTAAGGTCTAGGGGACTGATGACCTCAGAAGTTAAGTCCCATAGTGCTCAGAGCCAACGCCAAAGGACTGTCTGCGTAATATTCTTCTGTCAAAATCTACCTTCATCTTCCTATCACTTTCGGTCAGATTTATTAAAGCTGTTCTTATCGTATCTTGCCATTGGGTTTCTCCTTCTGATATCTTTGGAATCTTATCTATCCATTCATTTCTTTCTCTTCTCTCGAACATTAGTTCAGCAGGTGTAAAGTTTGTGGTCATGTGAGGCAAATTGTTCATGATTTCTTCGAATGTATCGAGATATTCTGTCCACCCTGTCTGCTTCGCATGACAATATGTCCGCATAAATCTATTTAATTCGCGAAAAGTTCTCTCGATTGGGTTCGTGCCCGTGTTATATCTGGATGTTAATATCTGTGTGATGTTGGCTCGAGCTAATGCATACCTCCACCTATTTCCAGTGAAATTTGTAGCATTGTCAGATAACACTGCGTTCGGCTTTCCAATTCGCGGAATGTAGTCATTGAATAAACGGTTCAGAATTGGCGCTGCTGTAGCAGTTTTCATTGGATACAATTTGACATATTTGTAAATATGTCCTAGAAAGCTACAGTGTATTTACAGCCTCCTCTGCCCCTCGGTGCAGGACACATGTCGACGCGCAATTTTCTGCCATCTTCATCGATCACAAGCCGAGTGATCCACCGTCCTGGGTGAGTACATACTGGTACAATAATTATGTTAATTACACGAGCATCGAATAGAAGACGTACTTTTCCACCTGGTTTCAGCACAACGAGAAGCGGTCTGCAGTAAGGACTGTTTGAAGGTTCAATTATATTCCAATCTAACATCCTCTATATTTCTTTGTCCACTGCATTTCGATGTTTGCAAGGAACGGGATGTAAACTAAGATAGTATGTTCTGTGTGGCTTGACATTCAAATGACGTGTATAACCCGTAATGATACTGGGTTCTTTATAAAACACTCTCATGCACTTACTTAATAGGATAGACAATTGTGTCCTACGCTCATCTTTAAGGTGCTCTGGCTCGCTCAACTTCTGTTTTATCTGCTCGGATATTTCTACTACATGGATGACTTTAATCAAACTTGTTTTGCATTGCCGGCGCCCTTTCATGATAAAAAAAAAGGCTCTGAGCACTATGGGACTTAACTACTGAGGTCATCAGTCCCCTAGAACTTAGAACTACTTAAACCTAACTGACCTAAGGACATCACACACATCCATGCCCGAGGCAGGAGTCGAACCTGCGACCGTAGCGGTCGCGCGGTTCCAGTCTGGAGCGCCTAGAACCGCTCAGCCACAATGGCTGGCTTTCATTATCAATTGAAACTTTGCCCCTCTGCAGTATCTTCCATGTTTTCTTTCTTTCCTTAGCAAATCTACCTGGGCTAGGGTTCCGTCGATCAAAAATTTTCTTTTCCGGTAGAGAAGTCTAACTTTGCGTCCTTCTCCCGCATAGTGTCTAATCCCAGAACATAGTCGACTATTTAGTTATCCACTTCTAGGAACACGCATGTTATCGCTGTATTTCATAGATCCAATTTTAGCATCGTCTGTGTCTTCACAGGTTGTGATATCACGCCAAACGCTTCTAGTACTTTACAATGTTGCGCAAGAAATATCTGTAACGGGGCTTCTTCATTATTTTATTAAATAAACTAATTGCTATTGCGTTTACTGATGTGCCCGTATCCAAAGCTACCGTTATTGGAATACCCTCTATTTCAAATTTCATTGCAGAAATGGGTTCCGATGAGTATTCTTCGGCCGACCGCTTGGCCGAGCGGTTCTAGACACTTCAGTCCGGAGGCGCGCTGCTGCTACGGTCGCAGGTTCGAATCCTGCCTCGGGCATGGATGTGTGAGATGTCCTTAGGTTAGTTAGGTTTAAGTAGTTCTAAGTCTAGGGGACTGATGACCTCAGATGTTAATTCCATAGCGCTTACAGCCATTTAAACCATTTGAGTGTTCCTCCATACATTTAGTTGTGTCAGCACAAAGTTCCTCTTCTATTAATCTTCCTTCGCTGTACCTCATCATATTTACATTCACCTCATAGCACCTATACCTATTCTCGACCACTCCTCCGGGGCACTATTCGGTCGGAATTAATTTTCCGAGCGCGATTCATTTGCATGAACCGCACCCTCTCTCACTTCTGTAATAACTCTTCTTCGTTGCCTCCAGTCATCCATCAGCACAGAAGATTGACTCTGCCTATTATTGTTTTGTCAATTTGTATAATTCGAGTTCACATTATAACCTGGATTCTACGTTCTGTAGTGTCGATTCTGTCTGTTTTTCCCGTATGTGAAATTGTTTCCATTAGCGCTATGCGGATTACAATGTTGGTCGTAGTTATTGCAGTGCATTAGTAACTGCAGGAGGAAACAGATTTAAGATTATCAGAGCAGATAACATACAATAAACAGCTCTGAGACTTAATGTTGAGTATAAATACACGAAGTTGAAGATTATTGTATAGGCATGTGCCATCGAACCTGAGAGGTACAAAGGCATGCCAAGATTCGACAGTCATGCTGGAAAAAGAAAGACAGCTACACCTCAGAATTAAACGTATTCAAAGCCTCGGAGACATCAAAAACCGAACGAAACCAAAATTAGCGTAAGGAGAACTATATGTGAAGTCTTCAGTGAAATCGAGTGTAATATTTTGTCTTCCGATCTGATAGAAATTCCTGAGTAGAGTAATGTTAACTCAGTAAACGGAGTTACCATAATGGAATTGAAACGAATTATACCAGAGAGAAGGCTGAGGTACTAAATTATTTTTTCCAAATTTGTTTCACTTCGATAGAACTTACTGAAATTCCTGTCCGCCACCGTAACTGAGTGGGCAGCGCTCCGGCTTGTCCTGCCGAGGGGTCCGGGTTCGATTCCCGGCTGGGTTGGAGATTTTCTCCGCTTAGGGACTGGGTGTTTGTGTCGTCTTTATGATTATCATTCATCCTCATCGACGCGCAAGTCACCGACGTGGCATCACCTCAAAGACTTGCACTATGCGATCAGGTCTACCAGCCGGGAGGCCCTCGTCACACGACATTTCATTTCATTTCATTTCACTGAGATTCCTCATTTAAATCGTTTCACGATCGCCAAAATGACAGATATGGAAATAAGTGACGGCAGGGTACAAAATCATCAAGGTGGTGCTGTATTCGGAGGAGTCACAACGCTAGGAAATGCAGGAAAATCTCCAGAGGATTGACGGTTGCAGTATTAGGAGTAGACGTTACTCATCATAACACGATTGCCGAACGTTCAATGGAAACAGCCATATCCATCGAACATCTGGGAGTATACGTATGGAATGATTAAAAGTAGAATTACCACAAAAAAGAAAGAAAGAAAAGGAAATTGAGATATCAGACTCAGATTCAGTTGAAGAATGCTCAGGAAAACTATTTGTCGCTTGATGAAACACTCGCAAAGTGTAGATCTAGATAAATATCACTTTATCAGAATTACTAATCATTAATATCTTTCAAGATTTAAGATAAAATTTGAATTTTTTGGTAGCGTATGTGAATCGGATCCGCTTATTTTTTAATATGCAATAAATGAGAATCCAATGATCGACTCTCACGCGAGCATGGTGTCGATGGGTTCTCGATCGACATAGCCAACGATATCTAGGATTGCAATAGCCCCCAGCGACAAGCGTCCGAGGGGACGAATACGGAGTTCCATCACGACATTTAATTTGAGTTATGAAGTGGATGTGTTTGCACAAGCCAGTGGACAGTGCAACGACATGTTGATCACCCCAGACTGTGAATACGGTGACCATTGTTACTGACTCCCATGATGTGGCAGTCAAGAGATGGGCGACAATTCTTGTGTGCCCAAAGACAACACCGACACAGTGGTGATATCGTGACAGCCTTTCAGACGACACCCAGTTTTGCATACGACACGACGGATGTGTTGAGGCCCAGAGGTGAACTAACTCACAATACTGCATTGGCCATAGTCGTATGGGCCCTGCATCTGACATGATGGTGTAGTATAATACCTAGCACCAAACTCAATCTCCACTGGTTGACATAGCCAATGTTACACTTGTACTCAGGCCGTTTCTGTACCATATCTTCGAGGCCTGCGTGATATTATCTTCGGACAAGATAATGAAAGAGATCATGTCGCCTGTACCTACTTGATTTAGCTTGATTCAGAGGTTACACAATTGTTTTCTTGGCCAACACGCTTTTCACATCTCTCACCCACAGAAAACGTCTGGTCAAGCGTTACCAGGAGACAGGCATGCTCCTGTGTGGACCGTCATTTATATTATTTTATTTGAATGATGTCTACAGGAATCATTCTTAAAGGCCGAAGAATATTCGTACTTTCTGCCCTGTTTTAACAATAAAACAATAATCAGATTGGAGGCAAGGTACGGCATCTTCCTATGAATGTCTTTAAGTTAAGATTATTGAGATTTTTTTCCATTCTCTCGCCTGTCAAAGAAGCCTTTGACCATTGGAACCATATTCCTTTGTAGAAACCAGATTTGTGCTGTTAGTTTGATCTTAAATTCGTCCAGCACACTTCAGAGTGTCCAAGCTTCATACTGACAGATCGCTCAGTCAGCTGGCGGCAGTGGAGTGACCGTGATGGCGAGGTGGACTCAGGTCTGTAGAGTGACAAGAAGAGGAGGCACGTGTTCCTTCAGAAGGGCTATTCAATGAGAAAATGGTGGTATTGTTCAACTAGCTCTGACTAATAGATGGATAATAGTTAAAAATTGGATGTTGTTTAGTGGCCGAGTGCCAGTATTTCATCTGGACAACGCTTTGGCGATTCCCGTGTCTCTAACCTGCTTCAGTTATTCAACTGGAGAAAAGGGAGCTATTGCTTAGCATGAAAACTGAAAGACGTGTCATTCTTTGCAAATCCTCACATCGTTGACGAGGTGGAAGTTAGATCAAAGGCAGGCTGCAAATACCCGTTGTCCGTTCAGGGTACGATCCGGCGCCCTGTACATTCCCAGGCGCCCGCTTTACGGCCGAACCACTAGGTTTGACGACACGTGGGTGACAACGACGGAAATCCGGTCAGAAGTTACAACTGAGTTGAGATTTCCCACATGTCGCTTACCTTTATCATGATACCACAGTAACGTAGTCTCTTGGTGTAGAGCTAGACTCATCTAGGACAATGAGTGGTTTTGTGCTGTCGAGAGATGAGTCTTGTTTATGTTTTTGGCTGTCAGATTGATGGCAACGTGTTTGTCTGCAAACGATATGGTGGAAGGTCACAAGAAGCAACGATTCTCGCGACCTACCCCTCTCCCACTACTGGAATCAGGACTGATTTTGTAATTGCTGAATGTAGTCTGAACGCTCGCCAATGCGTGTCGAGAATGGAAAACCCTATTGCCGTACACTTCACAACAGGGGCACCGAATGGCAAACTCTAAGCCGATAATGCGAGACTTCAAACTGCAGTTCACATCAGAAACATCTCGAGGAACGTGCGGACCTCAATTACACTACCTGGTCCCCCGAACTGGCCGGTCGGGGTGGCCAGGCGGTTCTAGGCGCGACCGCTACGTCACAGGTTCGAATCCTGCCCCGGGTATGGATGTGTGTGATGTCCTTAGGTTAGTTATGTTTAAATAGTTCTAAGTTCTAGGAGACTGATGACCTCAGAAGTTAAGTCCCATAGTGCTCAGAGCCATTTGAACCATTTTTGAACCCCCGAACTGCCACTCATAGAGCATGTTCAAATGGTTCAAATGGCTCTGAGCACTATGGGACTTAACATCTGTGGTCATCAGTCCCCTAGAACTTAGAACTACTTAAAGCTAACTAACCTAAGGACATCACACACATCCATGCCCGAGGCAGGATTCGAACCTGCGACCGTAGCAGTCCATAGAGCATGTCTGGAATGCGGTAGGAAGACGTACATTTTTTTCATACCATTCTCAAGTGAGCAATCTTCTTCAACTGAGACATACTGATGTTGAAGATGGTCGTCAGTTCCGTGTGGGGTGAAAGAAGTTTACTCATTCTATAACCGTTAAATTAACGTCTCCATAAACGCTAATAAATACTGAGCTGTCGTTTGTAGGTGTAACATTTTCCGCAAATGAATGTATTGCACACCTTTATACTTCCTTGGGAAAAATCATCACGGGTGATGAGATGTGAGGTTACCCGTACCATTCTACCTCAAAACGACGAAATGAAGAATGGGGTTCTGATGATTCACCAAGGCCAAAGAAGGAGCGGACGTTACGTGCGATTTAAACAACACCCAATAGAAGGATTTTTCTGTCAGTCTCACATGGTTCTATGGACGTTCTGTGCGTTGTAATCAAGTGGGGGTGGGGGAGGAGGGGGAAGACCATGTAGAACACCTCAGGCATTAAAATCATTTTCTTAACATATCCTTGTTTTACTATTAATCCAGTCTCGAAACGTTTCGGACTGACGGGATACGTTAATGTCGGAGTTCGTGAACAAGTGTAACTGACAGCAACTAACTGATTACTAGTACCCGATCTACGATCCTATTAGAATGTACCTATAACCAACCCCAAAAGTACAGTAGAATTAAATTTGATGTGCTGTAACTTCAACAAAAGAAATAAGTGTTAAAGAAAAGAAAGTTTCCGTAAGACGTTGTACAGCAGAGTAACTCTTATCACATCCCTTTCGTGAGTCGGAAACTTCTGAGGCCTGAAGTTTTCGGCAAAGGGGGCCGCTCGCGTTTTGACGACCGCCGGGCGCTGTACGTCAAGCGTCGCGGGATAGTCTAATAACGCGGCGCGTGCTTTGCTTCCCGCAGAGCGCCTCGCATTATAACTCGTACTGCCTGATGGCCTTTTAAGTGCGCCGTAAAAGACAGCCTAGGAGGGGACGTTACGACAGCTTTATGACAGCACTTCCAACCAAGTGCACTTAATGTACGTAAATATCTGCGCTCGTGATCAGGTGAGACGTTGCTGCTCGTGTATCAGGCCCAAACGAAGACACCACAGACAGCAATTTCCCCACAGGTGGCTCATTATCGGTGCCTAAGTCATCGAGACCTTACAAACCAAGGATAGCATCTTCGGAGTGGGCAGTGCAGAGAGCTTCCAACAATTTTCACTTGGCAATCATTTCCACGCCATAGCCCCTTTTTATCACATAATGGGCCTATGGGACAACGTTTGGTCAGCAAAGATAAATTTGAGTTGGTCTCTGTCTTTGAATCAATCCATATGTAGAACATGCATGATTGTCATAGTAGTCTGTCGTAACACAGTCCATATAAAAATCCACTGTGCCTTGGCACAATTACAGTAGTGCATGCTTGGTGGTAACTCCAAGAACAATGTGATCGTCATAGAGAGCTAGTTGAAACACGTACAGAGTATGAATATTTTAAAGGTTAAAAATGTTCTTTGGCCTGGTCAAAGATTACAATAACAGAAATACAGAGTGTAAGTGCACTGACTTGGCACAATAACAGTAGCGCACACTTGGTGATAACTCCAGATACAATGTGATCGTCATAGAGATCGAGCTGAACACCTACAAAGTATGAATATCTTAAAGGTTATAAATGTTCTTTGGTCTAGTCGTAGATTACAGTAACAGAAACACAGATATAACAATGGCGCTCTTTCTCTGAGCAGCAACATAAATAAATAACCTATTATGATGTAGTACACCGACTGTAATGTTTCAGAAATTGAGAAGAAGGTGTTATCTGTCAGCTAATATTTTCCAGAAGACACAAACAATACTTTAATAAAATTTGATAACTACTTTAACAGAATTTTAAATTTTTACAAGTTGAATGGTTATTGCATGCAGTTGGTTTCTACGCCCGGCTTCTCAAACTTTTATTGCCTTTGCCGTTCTACATACATAATTACTTCATTTACAATTGTCTCATAGTGTAAGAACTTTTAATAATTTAGGATTCTTTAAATTGGATTCTTTCGCAGTGTTTAGTTCATATGAACATATTCTTTTTCATTTCTGTAATATTGAAGTCGACACACCACATTACAACAGCTTATGAATTTAAGTTGTTGTCCAGAGAAAAGATGCCATGTTTCTCGTGTATTCCTGGCATCGTAATCTTTGACCAGACCAAACGACACTTGTAACCTTTGAAGTGCTCATATTTCGTATGTGATTCAACTTTATCTCTTTGACGACCACGTGACATTTGGAGTTATCACGAAGTGTGCAGTATTGCAACTGTGACAAGGAGCAGCGCATTTATATGGACTATGTTAACCAGACATATACAGGGTGGTCCATTGATCGTGACCAGGCCAAATATCTCACGAAATAAGAGTCAAACGAAAAAATTATAAAGAACGAAACTTCTGTAGCTTGAAGGGGGAAACCAGATGGCGCTAAGGTTGGCCCGCTAGATGGCGCTGCCATAGGTCAAATGGATATCAACTGCGTTTTTTAAAAATATGAACCCCCATTTTTTATTACATATTCGTGCAGTACGTAAAGAAATATGAATGTTTTAATGGACCACTTTTTTCGCTTTGTGATAGATGGCGCTGTAACAGTCACAAACGTATGGCTCACAATTTTAGACGAACAGTTGGTAACAGGTAGGTTTTTTTAAATTAAAATAAAGAACTTAGGTACGTTTGAACATTTCATTTCGGTTGTTCCAATGTGATACACGTACCTTTGTGAACTTATCATTTCTGAGAACGCGTGCTGTTACAGCATGATTACCGGTAAATACCACATTAATGCAATAAATGCTCAAAACGATGTCCGTCAACCTCAATGCATTTGGCAAATACGTGTAACGACATTCCTCTCAACAGCGAGTAGTTCCCCTTCCGTAATGTTCGCACATGCATTGACAATGCGCTGAAGCATGTTGTCAGGCGTTGTCGGTGGATTACGATAGCAAATATCCTTCAACTTTCCCCACAGAAAGAAACCCGGGGACGTCAGACCCGGTGAATGTGCGGGGCATGGTATGGTGCTTCGACGACCAATCCACCTGTCATGAAATATGCTATTCAATACCGCTTCAACCGCACGCGAGCTATGTGCCGGACAGCCATCATGTTGGAAGTACATCACCATTCTGTCATGCAGTGAAACATCTTGTAGTAACATCGGTAGAATATTACCTAGGAAATCAGCATACATTGCACCATTTAGATTGCCATCGATAAAATAGGTGCCGATTATCCTTCCTCCCATAATGCCGCATCATACATTAACCAGCCAAGGTCGCTGATGTTCCACTTGTCGCAGCCATCGTGGATTTTCCGTTACCCAATAGTGCATATTATGCCGATTTACGTTACCCCTGTTGGTGAATGACGCTTCGTTATAAAATAGAACGCGTGCAAAATATCTGTCATCGTCCCGTAATTTCTCTTGTGACCAGTGGCAGAACTGTACACGATGTTCAAAGTCGTCGCCATGCAATTCCTGGTGCATATAAATATGGTACGGGTGCAGTCGATGTTGATGTAGCATTCTCAACACCGACGTTTTTGAGAGTCCCGATTCTCGCGCAATTTGTCTGCTGCTGATGTGCAGATTAGCCCCGACAGCATCTAAAACACCTACTTGGGCATCATCATTTGTTGCAGGTAATGGTTGACTTTTCACATGTGGTCGAACACTTCCTGTTTCCTTAAATAACGTAACTATCTGGCGAACGGTCCGGACACTTGGATGATATCGTCCAGGATACCGAGCAGCATACACAGCACACGCCCGTGTGGCATTTTGATCAAAATAGCCATACATCAACACGATATCGACATTTTCCGCAATTGGTAAACGGTCCCTTTCAACACGGGTTATGTATCACGAAGCAAATACCGTCCGCACTGGCGAAATGTTACGTGATACCACGTACTTATACGTTTGTGACTAGTACAGCGCCATCTATTACAAAGAGAAAAAAGTGGTCTAACTAAAACATTAATATTTTTTGACGCACTAAACGAAAATGTAATAAAAATGGGGGTTTCTAGTCAAAAAAAACGCAGTTGATATCCGTTTGACCTATGGCAGCGCCATCTGGCGGGCCAACCATAGAACCATCTGGTTTCCCCCTTCAACCTAGACGAGTTTCGTTCTTTGTAGTTTTTTCGTATGATGCTTATTTCGTGAGATATTTGGCCCGGTCACTATCAATGGACCACCCTGTATGTCTGTCTCGAAGCTCTCCTTGAAGTAAGTGATATGCATCAGTTCGTTGTGTAACTAAGATTACTGTCGCAGATGCAGTTCGATGTGCCAGATCCATACGCCAAACACGATCTTTCTTCATGGTAGCGCCACGTGCTCGTCTGGAGTACGATCCTCTTACGACCACACGTTCTCGTACCACTGCTGCCAGCAATCATGTGCAGTGGCTACATTCCTGCTATATTTTTCCGATATCGCAGAAGGAACAGCCATCTTCTCTTAGCCCTATTACAAGACTTCGTTCAAACTCAGTGACGTGTTGATCGTACATTCCACTGACCCCAAACCACCGCCATTTGTGACTTCACCGGTGTCAAGCCAGAGCTCATTGGATGGCAACGTGGAAACCTGTTTTGCTTTCTGATGAAAAATGGTTCGTCCTCCGTCCCAATTAAGGCCATATGTTGATTAGGAGGAGGCTAGATGTAACAATACACGCTCTATAGAAGGTCGACATGTTCCTTTTGCCTTCTCGATCCCCATATCTCTCTCAATGGAGCGCGTATGGGACATCGTACGAAAAGTCCAGCGTCATCGATGAACAGCATTAAGAGTCCCTATAGTGACTGACCAAGTGCAACAGGCATGGACCTCCATCCCACAAATTGATATCCAGCACCTCTATAACAAGCTCGCCCTTACATTAACCTATGATGTTGCAATGTTAATCACTTACATATGTTACCTAGACAAACTTATTCCCAAAAGTTAATTGTTCTACATTAATTATTTTTTGATGTTACGATTATTTCTCCGTCAGTATAGATTAGGAACAGCGTATTAGGCCAATAACAGTTCTTGGAGGAACGTCAGATATCACTTCCACTGATCTCGATGACTTTTTGTTAATTACTACGAACTGTTACTTTTCTGACAGGAAATTAGGAAACCAGTCTCACAACTAAGACGTTACTCCATAGCATTTGATTAGAAGTCGCTTGTGAAGAACGGTGTCGAAGCCTTTTGAAAATTTTAAAATGTGGATTCAGTGTGGGATCCTTTGTTAATAGCACTCGTTACCTCGAGTGAATGAAGACCTAATTGTGTTTCACAAGAACGATATTTTCTGACTTATGTGCCTGTAGATTGTTTCCTTAGAGGCAATTATGAAGTTCGAAGTGTATGATCCAAAATCCTAGTGTAAATCGTATCAGTGATGGGGGATCTGTAATTTAGAGTATTTCCGCTGTATTACTTCTTGTGTATTGGTGTGACCTGTGCATCTTACCAGTACTGAGGTCGGTGTCTTTCGTCAGGCCAGCTGTTGTATATGATTGATTACTAAGCATGGAAAAGAAAGGGTCAAGAAAGGGATTAAAATTAAAGGTGTTGAGATATCCGTGATAAGATTCGCTGATGACATTGCTGTTCTCAGTGAAAGTGAAGAAGAGGTGTAGGATGTGTTGAATGGAACGAACAGTCTATCAAGTACAGAATATGGTTTGAGAGTAAATCGAAGAATGAGGAAAGTAATGAGAAGCAGCGTAAATGGGAATACCGAGAAACTTAACATTAGAATTGATGATACCGAAACAGATGTAGTTAAGCAAATCTGCTATCTAGGCAGCAAGAAACCCACAACGGACGGAGCAAGAAGGACATAAAAACAGACTAGTACTGGAAAAAGGGCATTCCTGCCAGGAATACGAATCGGTTAATCAAGACGTCTTCTCTGCCGGCGGACGTACAGAGAAACCTGCGCAACACAGAAGCCCTACCAGCTCGGCTGTATGGATTACGCAAGATCCATAAGAACAACGTTCCACTGAGACCGATAGTTAGCGCTCCTGGATCACCGACATACAAACTGGCAAAACACTTGGCCTCTCTGCTCCAGCCACACGTGGGGAAGACCGACACATACATTAAGGACTCAGGACATTTCATTGAGAAGCTGAAGACACTGAAACTTGCACCAAACGACATCCTGGTCAGCTTCGATGTTGTTTCGTTATTTACGAAAGTGACACTCAGTGACGCTCTGGAGCACATCGGTTCCATTTTCCCGCTAGACATCAGAAAGCTCTTCCACGCATGTCTCACCACGAGCTATTTCACGTGGAATGGCGATTTCTACGAACAGCTGGAAGGCGTCGCCATGGGTAGTCCTCTCAGTCCAGTGGTGGCCAAGTTCTTCATGGAACAATTCGAAGTACAGGCACTGGACTCATCGACTTCCAAACCTAAGGTGTGGTACAGGTACGTCGATGATACTTTCGTGGTGTGGAGCCATGGTGAAGAACAGCTCGGTGACTTCCTAAGACACTTGAACAGCCTCCATGCCAACATAACATTTACCATGGAAGTAGAAAAGGACAAGAAACTGCCATTTCTAGATGTGCTGGTCACAAGGGACGGCGAAAACCTGGGACACAGCGTGTATCGAAAACCGACTCACACAGACCGATACCTGCACAAACTGTCAAACCACCATCCGAGCCAGAAAAGAGGCATGATTAGTACGCTCGTAACGAGAGCAGGACGAATATGTGAGCCGCAACACCTCAAACGAGAAATTCAACACCTGGAAACTGTCCTGAGGAACAATGGGTACTCCACAAATTGTATTAGAAGTGTAACAGAGCCAAACGCTCGGCGAAGTAAGGAACCAGAAAAAGAAATGTCGGGTACGGCCTTTCTGCCATACATTCCCAGAGTGACGGACAGAATCGGCCGTATATTGCGCAAACATGGCGTAAAGGCGATTTTCAAACCGACAAGGAAGATCAAAGAGTGTCTTAGATCGGCGAAGGAGAAAAGAGACCCACTTGCAATGTCGGGAATATACCGCATACCATGCACATGCGGAAAAGTTTATGTCGGAATGACTGGACGATCCATTAACACCAGGATCAAAGAGCATAAGCTACATTGCAGGTTGGGGCAGGTGGAGAAATCGGCCGTGGCAGAGCACGCACTGAATGAGACCGACCACGTAATAAAATTCGCCGACACGGAAGTTCTGGCTGTAGAGAACCACTATCACACGCGCTTGTTCAGAGAAGCTGTAGAAATACAAAAACACGCGGACAGTTTCAACAAGAAAGAGGAAAGCCTTAAGGTAAACGGATCCAGGCTTCCCGCACTGCAGCGAACGACCGTCGCAGGTAGCAAGAGGAGAACGGCACCGGAAATGACCGCGGAGAAGCCCTCGGACGTTGGCGCGAAAGGTACATATAGTCTGCGCCCGCGTTCTCGGCTCCAGTTCACCACCGGCAATGGAGGGTGAAGCTTTGACAATGCCAGCCACTCGTGCTGGCGAAACGTCAGAAAAATCATTAGATGAACGTCGGCCGAAGAACCCGAGACAGAAGCGAATAGGCAGTTTGTCAACAACTGGCCACGAAAGCCTCAACAATTTTGTAATACGTGTAAACTTCGACCTGTATAAATAATCTACATTTACCTACATACTCGGCAAGTCACCATACAGTGCATGGTGGACAGTAGCTTGTACCGATTTTAGTCATTCGCATTTCTTTTCCACTCGATAATGGCATGGCAGATAATCGACTGTCTATATGCCTTCCTAAAAGCTGAATTCCACTTATCTTGCCTTCGCAGCCCTTAAGTGCAATGTACATGACTGGCACTCGAATCGTTTTACAGTAAGCCATCCGACATTACCCAAGGGAAATTCTGCTGACTGGTAACTTCTCTAACTAGCGTCCCTTTCGTGCAAACCTATTGTGGATTTACCTGATGTTGTTCGCACTGCAATTGGGCTACGTACGACTCTGTTTGGAAAGAGTGCTCGAGAATGTCATAGGGTCGCACACGTTTGTTTTCATGCCCGGAACCTAATTTACTGCAAATAATAACCTGTAGCCGTGATCCGGCGGGCAGTTTGTCTATTCATCGGCTAGAATTGCGAATTAATTAAATAAATAGAAATATTAGGTAAAGATAAATTATTAATTAATAAAAAGGTTCTATTCTAAATTTTGTAATTGATATGGACAACACCACACAACTATGTTGAATAACGTTTATTCAAGAAGGTAAATGTCAAGTAGACCAGTTATAATAAAGACAGAAAATAAACTTATGAAATGCAGCAATGTTCGTAGAGAGTGGAAGAGAATTGTAGCAGAACGTGGAAGCTAAGTAGTAATCCAAAACTTGCGAAAAACTAAGTCCGTTTTGTGGTCAGAATATACGAAATATTCACCAGTTCAAAATAATTCAGTGTTCTGTGTGACAATTTACACAGTAACACAAGGGAGTTAATGAATAGAAACTTATATTGTGTCTATTCGCAGTTCTGTAATGCCGCGGGAAAGGACGTAGTCCAGCCCTCGAACACATTCAGATCTCGTAAGAGTTCGAGTCCCTTCAAAAGCCCCGTAGCAAACATTGCCTAGAATCCATCACCAACTCGACCGAATAACCCACGTTACCACAGTCATGTCGGCTTTTTTTCAAAAACACACGTGAAATTGTCCACAGTCGCTCCCTTGAGTGCATGACTCAAGAGGTTTCTGTCGCCACTTGACTACATTGGTGTTCTTTCTACCACTGTATAACTCTCATAGGCTGAAGACCATCACCACCAAAAGTAAATCATTCTTACGTTCTACATATTTGACTTAACCACTTTATGCATTAAACTATTACATTACCACTGTATTTAAATAAAGAAGTGCTACAAACATTCAGTACACCCAGACCACTCACAATAAATATAAATAAATGTTTGTTGATAAATAAAGTAAATAGCATTTTTTTGCAAGTAGGTTCATGTTAAACGACAGCAAAATATTGTCAAATATTGCAATTTTGTCATATACAGACGTGGTTGGAGAGGTGGCTGTTATATAAAATAAATTGTTGATGGTGACGAGCCAACAGCCACACATTGGTTTTACGTTACTTTAATACCAGTTTCAAACTTTTTACAGTTCATCATCAGACAGTTTTTTCATGTTTCCGTCAATACTAATCACACTTTGGTGTCCTGTGAGTTGCCCTAGGATAAACAATAATTTACAAATTACGAAAATGTAACCTAAATGATTGCACTTCATATCTATGTAGGAATGCAACTTACCTGAAACGTCCATCTGGCGCATTTGTATTTCATTGCAAGAAAATTCCTAATAGAAATGCGCCAGATAGACATTTCACGTGAGTTACATTCCAACACAAATATGGAGCGCAGCCATTTTAGTAACATGTTTGTAATTTGTAAATTAGGGCAACTCACAGGAAACCTAAGCGTGATGAAAGCGTGAAAAAACTGTCTAATGATGAACTGTAAGCAATTCGAAACCGGTAATGGTACTTTTTGAATAAAGTAGCATAAAACCAAACTGCGTCTGGTTGCTGTGCGCATTCAACCATTTATTGTTAAATATTATTTGAAAAATTATTTATATCTGCTTCATAGAAACGTCATTTGGCACTCTTTTCAATAGTGGTGTCAGGTAACATATACATATGATCACTTCTTGATTTACCAAGCTTTTAATATCGATTGTAATCATATTTAAACAAAGCTATTTTCAAAAATAGTAATATATTCATTAAAGAACTACACAAGTATGAAAATATAGGAGGTGTTCATTTGTTATGTTATGTTACGTTAGTTTGTTTTGTTATGTTATGTTAGTGCGGAGGATACAATGTTCTCACAAACCTTTGTGTAATGAAAACGTTGTAAGTCGTAATAAATCAATAAATAAGCTCGTTAAACATACGTAGCTTTCACTTGTGACAGCTATAGTTAAATGTTATCCTCTGAGATATGGATTTTTAAAATCGCAAGAAGCATTCAAGAGTTGTTAATTTTATGATTCATTATAAAAATATTTAATTACTGTAAAATGTTAAGTTGTGGAATTTTTAAGTTATTGAAGATATTATTGTTTCATTGGATGCACCTCCTTTTTCTGAGAGCACAGACATATTCAGATTTGCTCTGTGACGTAACTGTGCCGTGCTCCCTCGTTTAATTTCAGGTAATTCCCGCTGCTTTGGAATCCCTCTGGCCGCAAGAACGATTGGAGCGTTACTGTCGCCAGTAGAGGGCGGTCGGAGGAGAAGATAATTAAGGGCTGCAGCGACCTGGAGAACGTGACACGAGCGGCGAAGAGCGTAAGCGGCCAAGTGTGTGTCGTGGCCTGTTGGCATGAGTGGTGCCTTTGCTCACTGCGGGTGTTGGTCGCAGCGATGAACATGGCTCGTTAAAAGCCACTTCGGCCAAACGCACAGTATTCGGCGTGTCCTCTGCTATTGAAGTTGCAAGCGGTTTGTGTCCATTGTGGGGCCGGGTTGGAGTCCGGTGTGACCTTTGCAAGTACTGGATGCGTTGGTGTCTACTGGATGATACCCGTGGGCCCTGGAGGCAATCTATTAATGTTATTCTTGGATTTTTGCTTTTTAAAAATAAATCCACCAGTGGTTTTAGAAACGTTAATAAATTCCTTATGGCTCACAAGGGAACCTCCCCATCGCACCCCTCTCAGATTTAGTTATAAGTGGGCACAGTGGATAGGCCTTGAAAAACTGAACACAGATCACTCGATAAAACTGGAAGAGATTGTGTGGCACTATGAAAAAATAAGCAACATAGGCAACATCAAGGAGAGTGTAAGCTCAGGAGCTCCGTGGTGACGTGGTTAGCGTGAGCAGCTGCGGAACGAGAGGTCCTTGTTTCAAGTCTTCCCTCGAGTGAAAAGTTTTATTTTCAGACAATTATTTTGCGAAGGTGCACAGGTACACAGGGCAGTATTGTTTACGTGATCGTGTGTCAATTATCAAAGTTCTGGCACTCACACATAATCAACTTCACTCTCCAAAATTCCAAGACATGTTCAGATTTGCTTGGACATATGCAGGATTTGACGGTGTATACACGGAAAAATTTGAAAACGTTAAAAACATATGTTTTCGCAGAGCACAGGGAAAACTGTGCGACTGTGAAACTGTTGCATTCATTTGTTGCAGTTATGTGACAAACTCTTATGTTATCATCACTTTTTTGGGCGTGATTATCACATCCACAAGAAAACCTAAATCGGGCAAGGTAGAAGAATCTTTTTACCCATTTGCCAAGTGTACAAGTTAGGTGGGTCGACAACATATTCCTGTCATGTGACGCACATGCCATCACCGGTGTCGTATAGAATATATCAGACGTGTTTTCCTGTGGAGGAATCGGTTGACCTATGACTTTGCGATCAAATGTTTTCGATTCCCATTCGAGAGGCACGTCCTTTCGCCTACTAATCGCACGGATTTGCGGTGCTGTCGCAAGACACAGACACTACACTTATTACAGTGAACAGAGACGTCAATGTACGAACGGACAGATCATAATTTTGCGAAAATAAAGAAAGTAAACTTCTCACTCGAGGGAAGACTTGAACCAAGGACCTTTCGTTCCGCACCTGCTCACGCTAACCACGAGACAATGGCGGTCCTAAGCTGACAGTATCCTTGATGTTGCCTGCGCATGGACTACTCAGTTTGTATATTTTGCTTATTTTTTTCATAGTTCCACACAACTTCTTCCTGTTTTCTCGACTGATCTGTGTTCAGTTTTTCAAGGCCTATCCACTGTGCCAACTTATAACTAAACCTGAGGGGGGTGCGATGGGGAGGTTCCCTTGTCAGTATCTTTCCACTCAACACAAGCTCTATACCGCATTTCAACGATAGCAGAGCGTGGTTGTAAACGAGTGGCAGGTTTCGGATCCTCTCTAGTGGTAGGGGTAAAATTTTATCATTAAATTTGTTGGAACCAAATTACTGGTTGGATATTTTTGGTTTCAGGTGTACATGCTAACTAGGTCGGAATTTCTTAGTTGACAAAACAACAAATTAAATATGGGCTGGCTGCACGTGGGGAAAATCAGGTAGGTAGCATGGCTGAAGTGGAGCAGCACCTGCGCGGGTCGCTGAGTGGTGCGCTTGTCGTCAACACGGACACCGTAGGCGAGGTATGTCTTGCTCTGTTCGCGACAGCCTCCCGCCCAGTTTGCAGGACAACCTTCAGTTTTTGCAGGGCAGTGTGCCTACATGCCCACGAGTGTTTCGTATTCAAGTGCAAATAAATCACCTTGTTAATAGCGTTGGTGACTTTAGTGTAATTAATTCAGACCCTAAGCAGAAAAGTCATTGAAAGATTGAAAGTTCAAATGGTTCAAATGGCTCTGAGCACTATGGGACTTAACATCTGAGGTTGTCAGTCCCCTAGAACTTAGAACTGCTTAAACCTAACTAACCTAAGGACATCACACACATCCATGCTCGAGGCAGGATTCGAACCTGCGACCGTAGCAGTCGCGCGGTTCCGGACTGAAGTGCCTAGAACCGCTCGACCAACGCGGCCGGCTAAAGATTGAAGGACTTGGTAATTAAGCTTCAGCTTGAGGGGAGTCTCTTGGACTGACAAGTGAATGCGACCAAGTAAGAGGGTTTTGATCCCAGGGAAGGTTGCGGTTCTAAGGAACTTGGTACTGTAGAGGGGGATAATTGTCATAGTTGGAACTTATTTAGTAAGTTGCCTAATCCTCTTCCCACCATATTTCAGTGCTTTACTAAGTTGCGTACGGACACGAATGAGCAAATTGTTGACTTGTTGTGGTAAACAGTTCGTTTGGAGAGTCAGGGCGGGGTGTTACAATTCGCTGATACTGTCATACTGTCATTTTTCAGGCTATATATACGTTAGCCCAAGGAAAACTTAGCAGAGTAGTTGCTGACGCTATTGCACGGGGGACATCACTCACGGAGTTTAGGAAAGAATTGTTAGAAATTGGTTTGTCTACCATGTTTCGTTATGAATTTATTTATCGGAATGTTTATCGCGACCTGGATCTTGAGGAGAGTTTGGCCCGGTATATTGAGGAAATTAGAATGGAATGGTGTCCTAATGTTCCAGAAGTGGAAGCCATGAACAATATTTTCGAAGGAATGCATCCTGTGGATAAGTCACGAGTGCTTTTTGTTGAGAGGCCGCAAAGTTTTTCGGACCTTGGTGGGTTGGTTACTGAGATTAATAAATTTCGATTTAGTGATGGGAGGCGGGGCGCTGTTCCTCATGATTGTAGCTTAATAGGTGAGAGATCTGCAGGTAGAAAGTTTGATAGCGCGTAGACACAAAAGGTCGGGTACTTGTTAACGTTGTAATCAGCCTGGATATTTTGTGCGTGAATGTTCGGCACCACGAGAGAAAGGAAAACTGAGATGACGCCAGAAGGGTGCAGGTTTCTGCAGAAACCTGCGTAAACTAACAGAACCCTTAAAATCAGAGCGTCCGCTCCGGGGAATCTGCCTTTTGTGTATGCCACTTTAGGCCGTGAGCCGGTTTGCGCGTTGTTAGATTCTGGTATCCGCCTTTCGCTACTTAGCGAAGTTTTCTCGAATCTGTAAATTTTCTGAGCTCCAAAAGACTCAAGTTAAGTGTCAGAGTGTTATTGGCAAGATAATTTCAGTCGTAGGGCATGTGATTTTATATCTGAAGATTGGACAGTGGTCATGCCCAATTGAGTTTATAGTAGTACAGGATTTGACTATCGATGTATTGTTGGGGTGTGATTCCTTTGAACGGACCGGTTGCATGTTGAATTACTTTGTTTAAATTTTAGTTCGAAATGGCTCTGAGCACTATGGAACTCATCAGTCCCCTAGAACTTAGAACTACTTAAACCTAACTAACTTAAGGACATCACACATATCCAGGCCCAGCGCACGATTCGTACCTGCGACCGTAGCAGTCGCGCAGTTCCAGACTGAAGCGCCTAGAACCGCTCGGCCACCGCGGCCGGCTGTTTACATTTTGTCTTGGAAGAAATTACCCGTTGGGTGATCATAAACGCTCACGACGAATATGTTCTGTTGTGGAAGTTGGATCTCCCTTTGGGCTCTCGTATTTGGAACCGGAGCGGGCCGATGCTTTATTACAGGTGTTAAATCGGTATCTGGAAGTACTCACTAATAGGTTGGGCGCCACTAATAAGATTGAATACACCATTCGGGTAACGGATAAGGTGCCGGTTCGGCAGTTCCCTTGCCGATTACCTGGCCCTAAAATGAAAGAACTTCGCAAGATAATAGATCATCAGTTGGCCGATGGGGTAATTCGTGGGTCCACCTCTTCCTATGCCTCTCCGGTAGTTTTAGTGGCGAAGGCCGGGGTCAAGGGTTCCGGACGGTGGTTGACTACCGCCAGTTGAACCAGAAGGTGATTTTAGAATCATTCCCGCTTCCGCATCTACATCATTGTATTACCTGTTTTTCAGGAGCACAGTATTTTTCTATACTGGATCTAAATAAAGCGTATCATTAGATACCGTTAGCGGAGTAGTCAAAGCCGTTGCCTGCGTTTTGTACTGACTAGAATTTATTTGAATGCAATCGTGTTCCTTTTTGTTTGGCTACAGAGGCTGCCTTGTTGTCCCATCTTTTAGATTATGTGTTGTGATACATAAAGTTTCAGCGTGTATATAGTTATCTTGACGTGTCGTGATTTATAGCGACAACTTAGGTCAGGTGTTAGGCCGGCTGCGGAATGCGGGGTTAACGGTTAAGCCGTCAAAAGTTAGCATGGTGAGGAAGGAAATTTCCTTCTTCGGTCACAGAGTGTTGGGCAGTGAGATAAGAATTGATCAAGAACGTACTAAGGCCATCCATCAGTTTCCGGTGCATCAAAATAAGAAGAATATTGCGAGATTCGTCAGGATAACCAATTTTTTTAGAAAATTTGTGCCAAATTCTGCACAGTTGGCGGCCCCTCTGCATCAACTGAGGCGGAATGGGGAGAAAGTTGTTTGGGGCGAATCTCACCAAGCATCCTTCGACGTCCTGAAAGTCGCTTTATCTAATTCGCAGGTTTTGGCCATACCTAAATTTGAGAAGGATTTTGTTCTCCAAATCGATGCTTCTAATTCTGGAATTGCCACGGTCCTCTTGCAAGGAAACGAGGGTGGAAGACGACCAATTGGCTATCTCTCGAGATCTTTGTCCACCATGGAAAAGAAGTATTCGGTATGTGATTTACAAGCGTTGGCGGTGTTAATCGGCTTGGAGCGTTTCAAGTTTTATCTCAAACATAAATCATTCCTGTTAGAAACCGAGGATCAAGTGTTGTCTTGGGTTTTGACCCGGTCGTGGAAAACAGGACGCATAGCCAGGTGGGCGGTGAGAATTTCCGCATTCTGTTTTCAGGTGCGTCATATGAAGCGCATGGATAATAAAGTGGCCGATGCCCTAAATCGAATGTTTTCTGAAGACGACCCTGGCCAATCCAGTGAGTATGACCATGAGTATGTTCATGTGGGAGCAGTTTTAACCGAGATTCCGCTCTTGTTTGGCGATTTGGGTCAGCTGCAGGATGAGGATCATAAAGCACAAGCTGCAGGAAGGGGTAGAGGTTCCGGGATATTTCATTAAAAGGGGAATTCTGTGTTGTAGGACTCGTTATGACGGCAGAGAGTAGTAGTCTCCCCAAGGGAGTTGGTGCTAGCTGTGTTTCAGTATTTCCATAAGTCCCTGTGTGGGGGTCATTTGGCTGTTTATAAGACCATCATGAAGATGGGGCCGATGCCAAGAAAGTTGTGAAGTGAAATCCGTTCAAAATACGCATAAAGGGGTAATAACTTCCAACAGGGAGGAAAACGCCATGGACAAAATCTTTGTCGATTATCTTGGACCCTTGCCACGCACCTGGCATGGTACCATGTATCTCTTCGTCATGGTTGATGCCTTCACTAGGTTTGTGATGTTAATGCTGAGGAAGTCAGGAACCACTATTGACCTTCTTGGTCCCGTGTTTGCCTTGTTTGGTCCTCCCAGAATATTAGTGAGCGATAATGCGCCGGTATTTGTCTCCAAAGAATTTAAAAGGTTCTGTTTTGGTAGTGGGATATCTCATGTAACCACCATTCCTTATTACCCTCAGCTATCGTTCGCCGAGAGAGTAAATCGGAATTTAAAGTCGGCGTTTACCGTCTTTCTCTTGTACTCGCAGACCAAGTGGGATCAGTCTATTGGGTGGCTAAATTTTGCTTTGAATACCGCTGTGCATGAGGCCCACAAGATGACTCCTGCCAAGCTGATGTTTTCTTATAAAGCCAGTTCTCCACTTTCTAGCTTAAAGGGCATCAACGATTTCCTACCGGAGGATAGTGGTCCTGAAACCATGAGGAAAAACTGGGAGGCCTTTAAGAAAAATATGCAGCTGGCACATAGAAGGGAGGTTGTTCGCTACAATCAAAGAAGGAGTCCGGTCTCGTTACCGATGGGTGGTACTGTATTTTTGAAGAATTTCTAGGCACAACGTAAAGGCGCTCAGAAGGTCACTGTGCGAGCTAACAGCCCAAAGATGTTCGGGCTCACATGCGGTTCCCTGCATTTAAATTTCTTGGCTCAAACTCGTCTAGGTGTTGAACCGCACGTGTCGCATTACACTCTTTAAATTAGACACTTGTGACCCTTTGGTTAAATTTTCTGGCTGGTGGCAAGTCCACGAAATACAAAATTAATATAACATATAATAACAGCAATAATAATATCTGGAACTAAATTGACGACCCATAAATGATGTAGGATGCACAGCTGCGATTTGGTTAGAATAATGTTTATTCAGAAAGCAAACTAATAGCGGAAGTGGTTGTTCCATTTCGAGTTACTGTTACACTGGAGCGCATATCCATTTGACACAGTTCGATCGTTCACAATCTCATCGCGAAACACAAGTCCGATTTTCCACCTCTTCGTCTACACTAAAAGTTGGTTCACACCAGGCGCGCGGCTGCTCACCGCTCAGAGACGAAGTCCCGCGATACCACGCAGTTTCACTTCCTAGCTGCCTAAAGACCGACTGCCCGCTTTCGCGTCTCAATCCGAACTGTCCCTTTGGTGTCTCCAGCCGAATTGTCTGCTTTCGCGTCTGCACCAGCACTGCCCACTTTCGTGTCTCTAGCCGAGCTGTGCCCTTTGATGTGTAGACCAGAACTGTCTCTCTGCCCGTCTCCGGCCGCGTCCCTCACGTGCCGAACCACGTCGCCCAACTGACTAGGGCAATTCTCTTTCCTGAAGCCGTCCACCTGATTGGTTACAGCTTATTTTACATTATTTTACATTTTAACTTATCTGAGTAATCAAAGTTTGACCACTTTCACGTTCTAAATAAAGTAAAAATAATATCCATTACATAATAAACGTTAAATTCTTTTACACAAAACCAATACAATTTCCTTCTTAGCTCTGAATGCCACAGCCAGTAGCCTTGTGCCCATCTGATTTCTGATAAATAAATAAATAAATAACAAAAATAACTATTATGCACCAACTTTACAACAAATATTCTATTACGTAATGATTCAATAAGGTCATGCTCTCAACTTTCAATGTGTTTTGTGTGGAGGTAATGATGAGCTGATGCTAAACTGAAAATACTGATAATTTAGGTATACTATACCTTTTATATAAACGAAGTTACAGAGTTGATATTCATAAAGTTTGTCATTTTAATGATGCGCTTCTATATGAAATGTCGATCGTTAAGATCGACCAAAGCGTTCAGATCTTAGCATTCAGGTCTTTGTTACAAAACTTGTCAATTTCACTTTAACAGTAAAGCCTAAATTATTATAGATATGATCAATATTTAAGTCTTATTGGGATCACCATAAAAATTTATGGAGCATGGCAGATTAAAATTACTGTGGCTTCATTCCCTGAATTACTACAGAATTAAATAGTTTCCATAAATGTTTCCCTTTATAGCCAGTCTTAGGTCTACCATATTTAACACTGCTGTCTCTCCCTGGCCACAAACACCTTGTACTGGGTTTCCCTATTATGCGGGTTCTCGTCCGTTTCACTCGCACACTACAGTGCTTTGGCCTCAATAGACAATAGACGCCTGTGAGTTTCCCCATCTCGTGGCGAATGTGCACTTTCAATGGCACACGGCCCTGGACGACAGGGTTCGTTTCACAATTCCTGTAGGTTGACTCTTTCGACCATATATTTAAATGAAAGAGCAATGCCTGTTAACTCACAACTGCTAAAATGCTTCCTAGATTTGTTAGGCGTTATATGGTCATAAGATCTATCTCCACGGTCAGTTTTCTGATCCAAGGTCCATCTTCCCAGGAACTTACAACAGCCCACGTTTCCCTATTCAAAGTGGGAAAGGATAACCAGGATGCTGGGGCTGAATCCAATGGACCCCCCCCCCCCCCACACCGATTCAAGCTTAAGGGGGGGTGGGGGGAACTGTGCCGTGCTCCCGTGTTTAATTTCTCGTAATTCCCGTAGATTTGGAATCCCTCTGACCGCAAGAGCACATGGATCGTTACTGTTGCTGATAGATTGATAGATGGCAGCTCAGAGGATAAGGTAGTTAAAGGCTGTGGCGACTTGGAGAGTTGGAGAGTTTGACATGTCCGACGAAGAACGCAAGTGAGGTGTCGTGTTGTTGTGGAGCAGCGTCTGCCGTGGACCGTTGGCCAGAGTGGTGCACCGGTCGGGGTGGCCGAGCGGTTCTAGGCGCTACAGTCTGGAACCGCGCGACCGCTACGGTCGCAGGTTCGAATCCTGCCTCGGGCATGGATGTGTGTGATGTCCTTAGGTTAGTTAGCTTTAAGTAGTTCTAAGTTCTAGGGGACTGATGACCTTAGAATTTAAGTCCCTTAGTGCTCAGAGCCATTTGAACCAGAGTGGTGCCTTTGCTACTGCGGGTTTGGCGGGGCCGAGTGTTGGTCACAGCGATGAACATTGCTCGTTAAAGCTGCTTCGGCAGGACGCACAGTATTCAGCGTGTCCTCTGATACTGAAGTTGCAAGCAGTTTGTGTCCATCGTGGGGCCTGGTTGGAGTCCGGTCTGACCTTTGCAAGTACTGGACGCGGTGGCATCTGCTGAATGATACCCATGGGTTTCTGACTGCGAGTAATCTTCGTTACATCCTACTCCCGGCGCTCTCTAGGCAAGTTGAAACGTCCCTTTTGAACAATTTTACAGGACTGTGCTTAAACTGACACACAATATTTTTGGCGCAACGCAGTCTGACTTTCAAAATTCCCGCCCTGACTAACATTAAACTATACGTTTCACAAATCACTTACCTCACAAAAATCTTGGTTACTCGAACTACTGCAATACAGCGAGCACCACTACTGCCAGCTAAATAAAAGATTCAAACTACGGAAGGCACTAGCTACTGATAGGCATAGATAGCAAATGAAAGATTTTGATAGAGAACAAACAATGTATTTACCTTACTAGTGTTCAAAGGTCATAATATATATAGCAGTTCATGACAAATTTCAAAACTCCGCCATCTCTCTCCCCACATCCACCACTGCTGGCGGCTCACCTCCAACTGCGCAACGCTACGCGCTGTTAACATCCATCTGCCGCTGCCCAACACTACAATGGGAGACAACAATGCAAACTAGACACAGACTGCACACAGCACAGCCAGTGATTTTCATTCAGTGCGCTACGTAACGTTGCCAATAAAAAAAACATAAACAGCCTACTTACAAAGTGTTTGCCAATGGGGGCTGGATTTTACGAGAAATCACGGTGAGCGTCCGAGTAGTGTGCAGGTCACTTGGTGTCCCGTGGTGGCTATTTTGACTCCATATCCTGGTTGCCTGTTGTTCTATCTACCACAGGTGGAAGCATAAGCGCCCAAAGACACTACTAGCTAGGGCACAACCACCTATGGAAGCTAACATACACCGACAAGCGACAGACGTCGGCAAGCTCCTGCATATCAGCAACAGGCTACAGCAGGGAAGCCGACGAGCTCGCCCACTGATGCACAAACAAATCGCCAACATCACCCTACATTGTGTATCTGATATATGACCTGTCGGACACAAAACAATGATGAACCTAACTGGTACAGGTATGCTGACGCTGACCAAGAGATCGGCACGCAGCGGCAGCCGCCAAGTAACAGCACCGTTCAACGTCAAAGGTATCGACATGCATGATACCCACTACTAAGAAAGCCTACCCTTGCATGACCTGTCATAGGCAGCAAGACATTCGCTACTTCTCTTACTACCCGGCCAAAGTATCGCAGAGATTTTTTCCCTTGGCTCTTGCTTTGGAACTTTTTCCCCCTCTGACCTTCAAACCGCTATCCTTCATTCGTTTGTCGATCCAATGTGTCTCCCGATGAGCGCGTATTAACGGTTAACCTTAACCAGGCGTACGCAAACATCGCAGTACCCACATCTTGCGACACGTCACTTTAGTGAAAACTAACCCTTATGCAGAGATGGTAGTAGACCTTTTGAGTTGGCCATCATGCCGGTGTGGACGTGGAGGGGCTCCACCTCTTGTGCAAAAGGTTTTGCCTGGTACTACTTGAGTTCAGTTCTGTCAGTGTGTGTGTGGGCTCGCAGCTGTCACTATTCCAAACTGATTTTGGAATCTAAGGGGACAGAATGCAGATGCAATTCTTATGATTTACTAGTTGTACTTTATAGTCAGTGAAAATGGTTTAATCTAGTTATCTTACTTCTGAGGCATGTCTACAGTGTTACCTGTTGGCTAGTATCATGAGATCGAGTTGTTTAGTAAATTGTTTGCATTTACTAAAGAAAAGGTTTTTTGCCTTTGTAGTCAAGTCAGTTTCCTGCATAATGTCGCACTTTCCTGCATTTGTACTATGTTTAATTTTTACTAAATAATTAACGAGTTGTCTCTGTGTTACAGGATAGGTGACTGCATCTCTTGTTAACTGTGGTCTAGTTAAAGATGCCTGTGTACCATGATTCAGATTTTTAATGAAATTTTCTAGTACTGTGGTGGCGGTAACCGCCGTCCTACGTTAGTAGAGGAGGAATTATTGCTACTGGCGTTGCCTCTACCACCGCCTCTATCGTCATAAATTTCAACCACATTTGTCAGTCATTTTGGCTACTACGAAGGCAATGGAGTATTGATAATTACTGTCAACAGCGAATGGTTGATATTTGTGACATATTCATTTGATTATATGTTTTGATGTTTGTAATGTAAATGTATTTTTACTTCATTTAATATTCCTTACTAAAACGAAGTGATTTTATGCTGTTGCCGTTTTGAGGTGTTTTCTATCAGTTGTGTTACTGAAATTTAGTCTTTTCAGTTCTGGTGACAATTTGTTAATGTTACTTTTGGATTTTTGCTTTTTAAAACTTAATTCATTACTGTCTGTCGTCCAAATTCTCTGTTTTTGGTTTTACCTGCTTCGGTCAGGTGTTGCAAACCTTCTTACCTAGGCTGACCAGCAATGGTCGCTCAGCCTGGACCGGCCACATCATGCTATTGGACCACTGGCTAGCGCTGAAGCGCAGAACAGATTCCGCCTATATACATGCAATGCTGCAGCCTTGAATCCCATGTCACTATTCTCAATAGCATCATGCCATGAGAATTTTCAGATACTGATTACCTGCCTGGATTGTCGTCTTCAAGCCAGGATGGCACTGTGTTGCATAGCACCAGCAACACAGTGACAGAAAAGCTCAAATATACATTGTTTATTTAGTGCGACGCTCATACAGTGTTAGACAGCGGCATCTCGTTGTCATGTGTTCACACCTAGGCAACAGTGGCGACCTCAGCGTAGCAAAAAGCGTCGCGTTTGTCCACAGTTTCACGTGAACACAGGCCAGAAGGGTGGCATCGTTGAAGTATAGGTGTCGGCGTGTGGCCTTTCAGACATGGTGCTGACGTCAGGCGTTCTGGGGCGCTGGACAACCGGCTACACACCACTGGCTCAGGTTCATGGTACACTGGCGTGCAGGCCCCAAACACAAGACCCCTTTGCAGACGCCCACAGACTGCATGAGGCCTGGTTTGATGACACCAGAATCATCTGGTCTAGTAGTTTGCTGATGACATCGGTAGTAATAGAAGACAAGGTCTGAGTACCTAGTATTGATACTGGCTTCATCAAACTTCGTCTTCACCTTGTCCTGTCTTTGTTCGCATAGTTCACTAAGACAGCACATCATGAGGCCATGGCAGGAGGTAATTTGTCAGCTAGGTATACTGGGGTCTTGGAGCACTGAGTTACAAACCATTTTCTTGCACGCTGATTGAACCTACCGGTAACAAACCTAGAAGCACTCCACCGATTTGCGTCAATGTCTTCCTGTAATCCGACTTCCTGGAGATCCCCGAAGCCAGTACCCCAGAATCATTAGCGTTCTGTTCACAGTTTCCTTTAAACAGGAACTACACTTCCCTAGAATTCTTCCAATAAACTGAAGTGGATCTGCCCTCCTTCCTGCAACCGATTTTACGCGCTCTTCACATTTCATTGCTACATTGCGTGTGAAATCTTATGGGACGTAACTGCTAGGAAAACGAAGTCCGTCTGTTGTCCTACATCCACGGTTCGCAGTATATCACGTGAGAAAAGGACAAGCTGACTCTTGCGCAAGCACTGCTTTCCAGATCCATACTGATTTGATGAAAGAATCTTTTTTCACTACAGCCGATACATTCGAGCGAGAAAATTTGGCAACTGTATTGAATACAGAATTGCGTCGTGTGTGTATTGGATTTACACATCAAAATATTCTGATGTTTGTCTTGTATTATGATGAGTAATATTGATATAGACGCGACGAAATGCTGACGCCAATAAATAGATGTGAAGATGATCCAGGGACAACACTATTAGACACACTGTAGAAATGTACAGCTGAAGGTTTCACCAGAATTTTAACAAGTACAAATGTGCCACTTGGACTAAAATACAAACGCTACATAAAAATATTGCATATATTCTTTTCTGTCTCGAGGAAATTCAACATTAGGATTATAAATCGGTAATTTCGCGGTTGTCCGTTCTTTCTACATCTACATCTACACTCCGCAAGCCATCTTATGGTGTGTGGCAGAGTGTACTTTGTGTGTCACTTTCATTTGACCCTTTTCTTGATCCTGTCGCGAATAGTTCGAGGAAATAGCGATTGCTGGGAAGCCTCCATGTGATCTCGAAACTCCCTAATATTATTTTAATAGTCATTTCGCGAGATATACGAAGGAAGAAGCAATGTAACTGTTGCCTCTTCTAGGAACGTACCCTCTCGGAAATTTAGCAGTAAGCCACAACATAGTGCGGAATGCTTGTCTTGCAGCTTCTGCCAAAGGGCTGGCGGAGCTCCTCCTTCACATTTTTGCGTTTAAAGTGAATCTGTAACGAAACGCGGTGCTCTTCTTCGTATCTTATGTTTCCTCTGTCAGCTCAGTGTGGTACAGATCCCATTCTGACGAGCAATGTTCAAACATTTGTCGAACAAGAGTTTTGTAAGCTACCTCCTTTGTTGATGGACTACATTTCCTGAGCACTCTTCCAATGAATCACAGTCTGGCATCTGCCACGCCCACAGTTAATTTTATTTGCTCCATATGCATACTACTAGACGCCATGTGTCTGTGACTGCTTCCAGTGGTTGGTTTGGAATTATTTGGAAACGTGGAGTCACACAATAATGGGAATTTCTGTCTATTTATGCGTAGTATGTTAATTTGTGATTAGGTTAAGGTTCAACTGCCAATCCCTGCATCATCCCTCGATCCTCTGCAAGTATTTCTGAATATTGCAACAATTTCCTAGCGTTGCAACATCTTTGTATACAACAGCGTTATCCGCGAAAAGCCTCACTGAACGTCCGACTTTGTCCAATAGGCCGTTCCTACATGTATTGGGAAAAAAATGACCGAATAACACTCCTCTGATCTGCCAGAGGTTATTTTTATATCTGAAGATTTCTCTCCGTTGAGAATGACATAGTATATTCTGTTTGCCAGTAACTCTTCGGTCCAGTCAGACTGATAGTCTGATATTTCGTACGCAGTGTGGTCACGAATCGAAAACCTTCCAGGTTTCATGGAACACGACAACAACCTGGGCGCCGGTATCACCTTTCTGGGAATCGTTGATGAAGAGAGCGGTCTAGGTTCACAGGATCGTTATCTCCGGAACCCATGTTGATTCCTGCATAGGAAATATTCCGTACCCGGAAATGTCTTAATACGTGGACATAAAACTTGTTCCAAAAATCTACAGCAGAAAGACGTCAGCGATATAGCCCTATAGTCCAGTGAGTCTTTTCTAAGACCATTCTTCAAAATGGGAATGACCTGTGCTGTTTACCAATTATTACGAACGTTTCGCGCCTCCAGCGACCTAAGATACGCTGCTGCTGTAAGGGGTGGTTAAATGAAAAGGAGACACATAGAAGATAGTAAGTAAACTTCATTTTTTCATAAGTAATCGCCACGACTCTTAATACGCATATCCCACTGTGAGAGAAGACTGTCAGCGACTTCCTGGAAAAGTGTTTGGAGTTGCCTAAGGAAACATGATTGTACAGGCGTGTACCTCTTCGTCTGAAGCAAATCGACGCCACGAATGTCGTTCCTCAGTGCTCCAAAAATATGCAAATCGCACGGAGAGAAATGTGAACTGCATGGAGGATGGGTAAGGGCTTCCCAGAGAAACCTCTGCAGCGGATTCGAAGCAATCTGCCAATAAAATGCCCATCCACATGTTGTCAAGGTTGAAGATGAAATTATCCTGCACCTTTAATAGCCACAGGCAAAGCGTCCCTCACTTCTGGGATGACGCCCTCCCCCCGTCAGCAATTATACCGAGCCCAGGATGCTCCACAACACTAGAGCTCCCGTAACCTTGAAATCGCTTCCTCCCGTGTGCCCGCTAGGTCCCACCTGAAGGAGCGGTCAGTTGTCACTAGTAGGGTGAAAGGGCGAGGGCAGGCGGCCAGTCCTCACATTAACTCTACTATCTGGAACGACGCAAACACGTTACGACCTGCCACTCACCCTGCTGTGATTGCAATTGCCCTTCGACGGCTAATCTGTAAGTTGCCTTGCCAGCAGAGTCCGCAGGCAACAGAAACGACACCAAAGGTGTCCCATACGAAGTGCAGTTTTCCTCCACCGCACCGCTACTGGCCTACTGGCAGCAGTATATGGACAGCTAATAATGGCGAATGGCATTGTAAGTAGGCTCTTTAGGTTTTTATGTTGGTAACGCCATGTAGCGCTCTATATGAAAATCACTGACTTATGTAAGTAGGCTGTTTAGGTTTTTATGTTGGTAACGCCATGTAGCGCTCTATATGAAAATCACTGAATGTGCTGTGTGCAGTCTGTGGCTGGTTTGCATTGTTGGAATTTGCTATTGTATTGTTGTTCAGTTGGTTGTTAACAGCGCGTAGCGTTGTGCAGTTGGAGGTAAGCCGCCAGGAGTGGTGGATGTGGGGAGAGAGGTGGCGGAGTTTTGAGAGCGGATGATCTGGACGTGTGTCCATCATATACAGTAAATTTGTAAGACTGGATGTCATGAACTGATATATATATATATATATATATATAATATATATATATATATATATATATATATATATATATATATATATATAATGACTTTTGAACACTATTAAGGTAAATAAATTGTTTGTTCTCTATCAAAATCTTTCATTTGCTAACTATGCCTATCAGTAGTTAGTGCCTTCAGTAGTTAGAATCTTTTATTTAGCTGTCAGTATTGGCGCTCGCTGTATTGCAGTAGTTCGAGTAACGAAGATTTTTGTGAGGTAAGTGATTCATGAAAGGTATAGGTTATTGTTAGTCAGGGCCATTCTTTTGTAGGGATGTTTGAAAGTCAGATTGCGTTGCGCTAAAAAATTTTGTGCCAGTTTAGTGATGATCAGAATAAGTAAAATGAGAAATGTCTGAGTACATTCATTGCTCAGCTGTTTGAAAATCAAATAACGTAAGGGGTTTAACAGCACAATCATTCATAAATTTTTCTAAGGGGATGTTTCATATGTCGACCCTTAGCCGAGCATACCTCACTGGAATCTTCTGTTTTGTTGTTGTAGTTTGTGTAATTAGTGTAGCTGTTGTTTATTGCTAGTGCATAATTATAGAGAGAATTTCCTTTGTAGTTGTAGTTTTTCATTGTTGTACAGTAAAGCAGCTGTGGCATGCATGTAGATTTGAACCCAGTATTTCGCAGCTCCGCTTGCAATTAAGGACATATTATTTTCAGTGCTATGCTAATTTATTTTCTTGTTTTTGCTCCTCAGATTGTGCTTTTCTTGTTATCGTGTGAAATACATGATAATTATGGCGTGTGAGAAACGTAACACTAGGCTCCAAAGTAAATTAAGAAATGACAGGGAAAACGAGAGTAGTGTGTTAGCGCCACTGTGTAATGAACTAACAAATATTCAAAATAGTAATTTGGTAACTGTGCATAGGGAAATGGACCAGGCTACAATTAATGGTGTAAACAGTGAAACAATTAGTGAACAGGGAAGCATTATCGATCGATCGGTTGGCAGCAGCTCACATCAGGAATCCGAAATGAAAGGACACAATTTTGCAAATACTGTAGATTCAGGTTTTGCGTCCTCACCGTTTTCTCAAATAAGTCAAGACACATTTTCTGCTTTTCAAAATGCGAATATTGCCGGTTCAAATGCACTGCCGAATAGCACTGAGGAACATGTTTCAGACACCAGTGCATTGTTATTACAGTTAATGCAACAAATGGGACAAAGGCTACAAAAGTTAGACACAATGCTTGAGCTATATCAGAAACAAATGGAACAAAATAAAAAACAGTCACAGCAACAAATGGAACAAATTCAGAAACAAATTAAAGAAACACTTCAACAAACACGTGAAGATTTCACTACCGAGTTACATAACATCGAATTTAAATGTCAAAAAGTCTGTAATGACGTAAAAACACAAATTTGTGAGCATTTTCAACCTATTTTTTCGCGGCATGAAAATGCATTGCAGAATCACGAAGCAGCCATAAAAGAACTGCAGACTGTTGTTCATGAAAATCACTAGACCTTGCGGGCTAAAATTGACTCAGCTGCATCTGCCAATTCGGTTACGCAACTTGCAAAAACTCAGGAAAATTTAAAGGACACAGTAGATACTCTGAAAATTGGTTCAGAAAGACACATTATCAAAGAAAGTAGTCGAAATTAAGGATCAGCTAAATAATTTATCTACGAAGGTAGATGATACTCTGAATGACGCAAGACCGGTAGTCTTTAATGACACAGAAGAGTATAAACAAATTAGAGAATCAGAATAAAATCAAACACAGTGCAAAAGAGAAATCCTGGAAGTACAAGATCAGTTGACACAGGTAATACAAGAATTGCATATTTCAGAGGACACTCGCGCTCCAATACAGGAAGAGGGACACAGAAATGCAGAACAGCCACAAAATAATAACAAAGGGCACTTCGGAAATTATGAAAGAAATTGGCAAGGTACACCGAATTTTGAGATGGAGCCGCCGAAACGACGTAACAATGACCGTCATGCGACTCGCTGACATGATGATATTGGCTGTAAGCTGTTTATTACTACACGTAAATTCAAAACATTTAAGAATTCTGGCAACGTTAGAGCACAGATTAGAATTTATGTGTGGCTACTTAGAGAATGAACCAGCTGTAAGAATGCGATCGATCATTCACGATTGTCACAGTGAAGGAGAACTTTATCATGCCTTCCTCTCAGCATATTGGTCCCAAGCTACAGAAGACCGAGTAAAACATAGCATCATAATGATGACACATTTCGAACAATCTGAATATTCCAGTCTTGTGAAATATTTCAAAGACATGTTACATAAAAATCAGTATCTTTCAAACCCATACAGCCCCTCAGAACTCATCCACATTTGCTTAATCAAATTGCCTCAACATTTACGACATATTATTTATGGCAAGACGTTGCAGAGACGACATAGAAGCTTTGCAGGGACTGTTACAAGAATTGGAAATTGACACTGACAATCGCGGAACGCGAAAACAGGAGCACAACAATTACAGGTCACATCCGTTACAATTCCGTGATGACAGAAATAATAACTGGACACGACAAGGCTATTCTTACAACACAAATCGTGACCAAAACAGACACCACCTGTATGGCAAAAGTTGGCAGAGTAGTAATAATTACAGAGAAAGATCGCATTTCCATAGTAGTGAATGTGACAGAGACAATCATAGAAACAGACAATATGGGAACCAAAACAAGTATCATCTACGGAGACAGAATAACTTCAGACACAATGGTCCTCCGCCCAGTTACGACTCAGGGAGAAGTTCTCCACCACGTGACCGACAAGAAATTAATTACAGAAATTACCGAAATGACGACAGACGATATATTCATAACGACAGATATGAATTTCATCAGAACTGGCGAGATTCAAACAGGGCAGGTCCTTCTCGTCAAGGTGAATTTGTGGAAGTTAGGTCTCCTAATCCTAATAACGTCACGCGCCAACAACGAGACAGACAATGACTCGCATTGCAGGCAGCCATCTGCACCGGCTGGCTCAGAGACAAATAACACAGACGCTGACCTTGAGAAAAATTCCAGTATTCTTTACCGACGCATACCGCATGATAATTGCGTTCAAGTTGAAACTCTGAGTACTATGAAGAATAAAGGACTGCACCACATTTCACATGTAAAACCGTTTGTTGAGAGATAATCTGCTTTTTAACTTAGTCTTTGATATAAAATTTTTCACTTCACGTTACTAGTGCGCTTTGTCACAGTTAGAAACTGTTAACATGCAACTATGTTTTAAAGTTAACTATCCAGTCAAGAACCTAGGGAACTTATTTAGACAAGTAATCACAAATACAATGTTATAGTGAACAGACGACACAGCGTTATTGTGTGTGTACATCCTTGCTTGTTAGTTGCACGATTACGTAACGACTATAAGGCTTACATACTTAGAACATATACCGGTACTGCTAATGAGATTTTAATGCAACATTTTAGTTTACTTGAAAATACATTCTGGATTTAAAGTACTTTCTGAGAGATACCAGATGACACAGTGGTTAGTTTATGTGAGAGCTACACGATTATATCACGACGCTACTAATGAGTGACAATTTACATTGTTGCTTTTTCGGTGTATCTATTTTATATCTGCACAGTTTTTCTGTATTAGTAGTAACTTTTGTGGTATAGCTACAATGAGACAGCCTTTTCCGTAGCACAACAATACATTACAGTACAGTACTTTCTTCATCATGGCAATAAGTGTAATAACTGCGATATCTATACGCAAAGCATTTCACTTTTGTTTATGATGAGGTGAGTACATTGACTTCAGCAGAACTTTGCTTACAGAGGACGATAACTACGACACTTCCACAGAATTATCTTACAGCAAGACGCACAGTTTAGCCCTACAGGACAGGCATTTGAGTGATTAGTTTTGTACTTAAAACATTTATTTTTAAAGATTTTTGAATTAAACAGTAACAAAAGTTTTCCGTGATACATTTCATTCCATTGCTGTAATTTGTAACACCTGAGGGTGTAATTACTTTAATCCTCATGGGGGTACACTGTTACTTCGTGTACCATGTGTTTGGCAAGCACAAGGAGCCCTAGCTAATATGATATTTGCTTATACAACTTTACACATCGGTACCATATTTCTGTAACACAGAATTACACGGTTATCTGATTATTTAACTGAGAGAGACAAACATTTTTTTACTACATCAGTGACAGATGTTTACGTAACTACACAGTTGGATAACTTCACAGTTATGAAATTGTATTTTGTCTGTACTTTGTGAACTGTTCATACTTTTTTTGGAACCATTGTGATACTATGAGAGCTTTGAATGATGTATTTGATATGGGATCATGATTTTTAAAGTACATTTGAGGTAAATGACACTATTTAAACGAGCAGAGAATTATTTTAGGTTTTGAAATTATTGCAGAAAGCTATGACGTTTCTGAGATTTGACTGAGGTGTTATGATATTATTAATACGATGACGATGAGTATTATGCTGTTGAGGTAGGTTTATGATCAATAAGCTGATGCTACCGTATATGAGGAATGTGATTACGTGTTTATATGTATATGAATAATGAATAGAAGTTAGAGACTCTGGTTTGTGAAAAAAGATGTTGGAAACCAAGAATCGTACTTTAAGAGTTATGACTTGTGTGTCCATGTGTGAATGTATCACAACACTGCTATTCATAAGATTTCGTTTCTACGCATATCTACTGTAATTTTTCGATGTGTGAAATTTTTTTATATGAGACAGTCACTGTAGCGCAAACTGGTGTCGTAAATATTTCGGTAAGTAAGCTAAGTGACCTTGACGTAATGCATTGTGGTACCCAACTGTGCCAGCCGCCTGGAGAAAAAGCCATTACGTGGAGAAAAAAGAGGCCATTAACCTCACTATTGACATTCCTTTGTAGAAAGCATCGCAAATACGACACTTTCTGATATTTACTGAAATGACTAATGAAACGCTGAGAAACATTTCACGGCTATTGTATTGCTAGTTGAGAGATTTTTTACTGCCTTATGAAAAGCCATAGGGCTAGTGAATGACGTTTCAGCTTTATGTATATATTTGCTCATTTTGTTTAATATCTATTTTCTAGCTGCACTGCAACATTGGTTAGAATAAAATTTAATAGATGTACTAATATATATATATATTTTATGCCTACAGATCCAGTAAATAATAATTTTATGATCTACTTTCAAAAAAATGAGGGAGCACAAAAAGACATTTCCCTTCACAGGAATTGCATACATAATTTTTGTCAGTGACTGGGTAACTTGTTTCGAAGAGTAAGTCAAGGTGATGCATCACTCTAGTGTTAAGATGTAACATAGGTATTAGACATGGCCATCTTTGCTGTAATATTTTTTCTGCTTGAGCTTTGTCATGTTTAGATATTAGTTATTGCATTTGCTGCTGCTGTTTGCCAGGCTTAGTGCTACTAAATTTCACTTTTTTTTACTCTGTTAAGCCAGTTTTACTACTGATGTATTTTTCTTGTTCCTGCACATTGGCTCATATTAGTTGTAATGTTGCATTTGCTTTGCTAATTTAGATATACTGCTTCTTGCTTTGCCAATTTGCATTTTTTTGTCATTGCTGTTTGTGTTAATTTGTTGTGTGTTGCTGCATTGCCTCGTCCCTTAGTATATATATATCTGAGCTCAGTAGATTTAAGTTAGTTTAAGAGGAGGTAGAGTATGTAAGAAACTAACTACCAAGAATAGGGAAAGAATGCATTCAAAAGTTATATGAGAATGATTTGGGCAAAAATGACTATTGTACAATGAGAAATATTTATTTTGAAACAGGATACAAACAAAACAGTAGGGCTTAGGGACAACAGGGTTAGATAGGATTTTTTTTTGCAGGAGCAAATGTTGAAATAAGAGGAAAGGTCTATGGAATGAAGTTTTGGGTTGGACTGCAGTACCAAATGCTACACTGAAAACGAACCCTGTCCTTTCCTTTTGTGTAATTCCGCTATGTGTTTGTGTACCCTTGTGTATTTGTGTTTTTCCTGTCTTTATGTGTTTAGCTAATAATACTTATGTTGTACAATTTTTCTAATACTCAGCTACGTTCACTATGATGAGGAATACTGTTATCCTCAAATATAATTTGCATTTACAATATGTTATTTACTTTGTAAAGATGTTTAGACATTATTTATTCTGTTCTCTTTTAACGCTCATGTGTGAAATTAATGTTTCGAAACTATTCTCATTATTTTATTTATTTACTTATGTCATAATTCGTGTAACACTGCTGTATATGATTATTTCTATTCTTTAGTAAAGCCTGTGTTACTACAAATGTTATCTGTACTATTATGTTCTTTAATGATGTATTTTGTACCTTTGTAATTGTATTCTAATGTTGTAAATTTATAATTGTATAGACTCCAGTTCTTCAAATTAAGTTTCATTTCACTGCACATGTTTTTGTTGGTCGTATGTTGTTGTTGTGGTCTTCAGTCCTGAGACTGGTTTGATGCAGCTCTCCATGCTAATCTATCCTGTGCAAGCTCCTTCATCTCCCAGTACCTATTGCAACCTACATCCTTCTGAATCTGCTTAGTGTATTCATCTTTTGGTCTCCCTCTACGATTTTTACCCTCCACATTGCCCTCCAATGCTACATTTGTGATCCCTTGATGCCTCAGGACATGTCGTACCAACCGCTCCCTTCTTCTAGTCAAGTTGTGCCTCAAACTTCTCTTCTACCCAATCCTATTCAATACCTCCTCATTAGTTACGTGATCTAGACACCTAATCTTCAACATCCTTCTGTAGCACCACATTTCGAAAGCTTCTATTCTCTTCTTGTCCAAACTATTTATTGTCCATGTTTCACTTCCATACATGGCTACACTCCATACAAATACTTTCAGAAACGACTTCCTGACATTTAAATCTATACTCGATGTTAACAAATTTCTCTTCTTCAGAAACGCTTTCCTTGCCATTGCCAGTCTACATTTTATATCCTCTCTACTTCGACCATCATCAGTTATTTTGCTACCCAAATAACAAAACTCCTTTACTACTTTAAGTGTCTCATTTCCTAATTTAATTCCCTCAACATCACCCGACTTAATTCGACTACATTCCATTATCCTTGTTTTGCTTTTGTTGATGTTCATCTTATACCCTCCTTTCAAGACAGTGTCCATTCCGTTCAACTGCTCTTCCAAGTCCTTTGCTGTCTCTGACAGAATTACAATGTCATTGGCGAACCTCAAAGTTTTTATTTCTTCTCCCTGGATTTTAATACCTATTCCAAAGTTTTCTTTTGTTTCCTTTACTGCTTGCTCAGTATACAGATTGAATAACATTGGGGAGAGGCTACAACCCTGTCTTACTCCCTTCCCAACCACTGCTTCCCTTTCATGCCCATCGACTCTTATAACTGTCATCTGGTTTCTGTACAAATTGTAAATAGCCTTTCGCTCCCTGTATTTTACCCCTGCCACCTTTAGAATTTGAAAGAGTGTATTCCAGTCAACATTGTCAAAAGCTTTCTCTAAGTCTACAAATGCTAGAAACGTAGGTTTGCCTTCCCTTAATCTTCCTTCTAAGATAAGTCGTAAGGTCAGTATTGACTCACGTGTTCCAACATTTCTACAGAATCCAAAGCGATCTTCCCCGGGGTCGGCTTCTACCAGTTTTTCCATTCGTCTGTAAAGAATTCGCGTTAGTATTTTGCAGCTGTGACGTATTAAACTGATAGTTCGGTAATTTTCACATCTGTCAACACCTGCTTTCTTTGGGATTGGAATTATTATATTCTTCTTGAAGTCTGAGGGTATTTCGCCTGTCTCGTACATCTTGCTCACTAGATGGTAAGGTTTGGTCAGGACTGGCTCTCCCAAAGCCGTCAGCAGTTCTAATGGAATGTTGTCTACTCCCGGGGCCTTGTTTCGACTCAGGTCATTCAGTGCTCTGTCAAACTCTTCACGCAGTATCGTATCTCCCATTTCATCTTCATCTACATCCTCTTCCATTTCCATAATATTGTGCTCAAGTACATCGCCCTTGTATAGACCCTCTATATACTCCTTCCACCTTTCCGCTTTCCCCTCTTTGCTTAGAACTGGGTTTCCATCTGAGCTCTTGGTATTCATACAAGTCGCTCTCTTTCCTCCAAAAGTCACTTTAATTTTCCTGTTGGCTGTATCTATCTTACCCGTAGTGAGATAAGCCTCTACATCCTTACATTTGTCCTCTAGCCATCCCTGTTTAGCCATTTTGCACTTCTATCGATCTCATTTTTGAGACGTTTGTATTCCTTTTTGCCTGCTTCATTTACTGCGTTTTAATATTTTCTCCTTTCATCAATTAAATTTAATATTTCTTCCGTTACCCAAGGATTTCTACTACTCTCGCCTTTTTACCTACTTGATCCTCTGCTGCCTTCACTACTTCATCCCTCAGAGCTACCCATTCGTCTTCTACTGTATTTCTTTCCCCCATTCCTGTCAGTTGTTCCCTTATGCTCTCCCTGAAACTCTCTACAACCTCTGGTTTAGTCAGCTAATCCAGGTCCAATCTCCTGAAATTCCCACCTTATTGCAATTTCTTCAGTTTTAATCTACAGTTCATAAACAATAGATTGTGGTCAGAGTCCACATCTGCCCTTGGAAATGTCGTACAATTTAAAACCTGGTTCCTAAATCTCTGTCTTACCATTATATAATCTATCTGATACCTTCTAGTATCTCCAGGATTCTTCCATGTATACAACGATCTTTTATGATTCTTGAACCAAGTATTAGCTATGATTAAGATATGCTCTGTGCAAAATTCTACCAGATGGCTTCCTCTTTCGTTTCTTAGCCCCAATCCATATTCACCTACTATGTTACCTTCTCTCCCTTTTCCTACTGTCGAATTCCAGTCACCCACGTCTATTAAATTTTCGTCTCCGGGGCGTTCACTACCTGCATAATTTCTTTTATCTCATCATACATTTCTTCAATTTCTTCATCATCTGCAGAGCTAGTTGGCACATAAACTTGTACTACTGTAGTAGGCATGGGCTTCGTGTCTATCTTGGCCACTATAATACGTTCACTATGCTGTTTGTAGCAGCTTAACCGCACTCCTATTTTTTTATTCATTATTAAACCTACCCTTGTATTACCCCTATTTGATTTTGTATTTCTAACCCTGTATTCACCTGACCAGAAGTCTTGTTCCTCCTGCCACCGAACTTCACTAATTCCCACTATATCTAACTTCAACCTATCCATTGCCCTTTTTAAATTTTCTAACCTACCTGCCCGATTAAGGGATCTGACATTCCATGCTCCGATCTGTTGAATGCCAGTTTTCTTTCTCCTGATAACGACGTCCTCCTGACTAGTCCCTGCCCGGAGATCCGAATGGGGGACTATTTTACCTCCGGAATATTTTACCCAAGAGGACACCCTCATCATTTAACCATACAGTAAAGCTGCATGCCCTCGGGAAAAATTTCGGCTGTAGTTTCCCCTTGCTTTCAGCCGTTCACAGTACCACAACAGCAAGGTCGTTTTGGTTAGTGTTACAAGGCCAGATCAGTCAATCATCCAGGCAGTTGCTCCTGCAACTACCGAAAAGGCTGCTGCCCCTCTTCAGGAACCACACATTTGTCTGGCCTCTGAATAGATACCCCTCCGTTGTGGTTGCACCTACGGTACGGCTACCTGTGTCGTTGAGGCACGCAAGCCTCCCCACCAATGGCAAGGTCCATGGTTCATGGGGGGGGGGGGGGGGAGGGTGTTGGTCATAGTACACGCAGAAGATGCAAGAAAAAAAGGGGACTGTTAGTGTTTGCACATGTGTTAATAATTCAGCAATGGACTTGTTAACAGCATTGCTGCTTCTAAGGACAAATCCAGAAACTTTGTGAGTGCACAAGTGGTGGTTTATGGACTTGCTATATTATCCGCAAGACTCTTCAAAGGTGATTGTGCACCCACACAGTCAGAACAGATGGCTGCTGGCCGTCTCTACAAGGACTGCAGTGGGTCTGCACCTCTAGTGGCCCACCAATACCATAATCTCTACCAGGACTACGGTGGGTCAGCTCTGTGATGACCTACCTACCAATATTGTTCAAAACTTCGACTGACACTGCTGTGGGTTTGACTGTTGCAGCCCATTACCTTCTGCTTATCAAGAGTCAGCACTGTCTTTCCGCTGGAAGGACAACACTACTTCTTCAAGACTGCATGGAAATCCACTACTTCCGTGTGCATTTTCTTTTGCTGCTCAGGCTTTGTGCATAAAATTATAATTAATACTGTGATGAATGATCAGGACTGTCTTTATGGATTGTGAGAAAATCTTTGCTTTTGACCAACAGTGTATCAATATGTGTGTGCATTTGATATCTTTATTATTGTAATTATGAAAAATTTTAACAAATATGTATTGGCCAGTTCCCAAAACAATTTGTAAAATTTTTTGTGAGGAGCATGGGGGCTATGTGAGTAGGCTGTTTAGGTTTTTATGTTGGTAACGCAATGTAGCGCTCTATATGAAAATCACTGACTTATGTAAGTAGGCTGTTTAGGTTTTTATGTTGGTAACGCCATGTAGCGCTCTATATGAAAATCACTGAATGTGCTGTGTGCAGTCTGTGGCTGGTTTGCATTGTTGGAATTTGCTATTGTATTGTTGTTCAGTTGGCTATTAACAGCGCGTAGCGTTGCGCAGTTAGAGGTGAGTCGCCAGGAGTGGTGGATGTGGGAAGAGAGATGGCGGAGTTTTGAGAGCGGATGATCTGGACGCGAGTCCATCAGAGACAGTAAATTTGTAAGACTGGATGTCTATGCCTATCAGTAGTTAGTGCCTTCAGTAGTTAGAATCTTTTATTTAACTGTCAGTATTAGCGCTCGCTGTATTGCAGTAGTTCGAGTAACGAAGATTTTTGTGAGGTAAGTGATTCATGAATGGTATAGGTTATTGTTACTCAGGGCCATTCTTTTGTAGGGATGTTTGAAAGCCAGATTGCGTTGCGCTAAAAATATTGTGTGTCAGTTTAGTGATGATCAGAATAAGTAAAGAGAGAACTGTCTGAGTGTATTCAGTTTTGCTCAGCTGTTTGAAAATCAAATAAGGTAAGGGGTTTACCAGCACAATGATTCATAAATTTTTCTAAGGGGACGTTTCAGCATCTTTGGCAGAAGTCAGAAACTGTGGCCAGCTCTTCATCCGTCCGTACACACAGTGTACACTCCCTATCTATGCTAATACTAAAATTAGCGTGAAAATAATAGGTAAATAAATAGCTGAATAAAAATGAGCCGTGTTCTCTTTTAGCCAAAGATTTTCACTACCAAAGAACGTTAAAAACACGAACTACTAGAAAACAATTAACCTGGCTCTGGCACCACACTGGCGGGACACAAGTCTTGGGACACCTCCTAATATCGAGGCGAGCCTCATTTTTCCCTGCGTAATGCAGCAACTCTACGTCGCATGGACTCAACAAGTCGTTGGAAGTCCCCTGCACAAATATTTAGCCGTCCGTTATTTCCAAAGTATTGCCGCAGCGGGATTTTGTGTATGAACTGATCTCTCAATTATGTCCCTTAAATATCCGATGGGATCCGATCCAAACTGAAAGGTCACATCACTCGCTCGAACTGTTCAGAACATTCTTCAAAGCAGCGGCGAAAAATTTTGGCCCAATGACGTGGCACATTGTCATCCATAAAAATTTCAAGGTTGTTTGGGAACATGAAGTTAATGAGTGACTGCAAACGATCACCAAGTAGGCAAACAAAATCATTTCCGGTCACCAACCACCAACCACCAAGCACCTTGCACAGTGCCTTGTTGTCAACTTGAGTCCATTGCTTCGTAGGAACTGCGGCACACACGAACCCTACCGTCAGCTCTTGCCGTTGGAAATCGGGAATCATCTGACAGTGGACTAGGGTCCAACCGATATGGGTACGAGCTCAGGAGAGGCGCTCCTGGCGATACTGTGCTGTTAGAAAAGGCACTCGCGTCGGTCGTCTGCTGCCACAGTCCACTAACGCCAAATTTCGCCGCATTCTCCTAACGGATACGTTCGTCATACCTCCCACATTGTATTCTGCAGTTATTTCACGCACCGTTGCTTGTATGATGGCGCTGACAGCGATACATAAACGCCGCTGCTCCCCGTCGTTAAGTGTAGCACGTCGGTAGCTGCACTGTCCGTGGTGAGAGGTAATGCGTAAAATTTGGTACTTTCGGTACACTCCTGACATTACGGATCTGACGATTTCCGAAATGCAGTGTCCAAAGCGTCTAGCTCGAACAACCATTCCGTGTTCAAAGTATGTTAATCCCCGTTGTGCACCCAAACTCACGTAGAAAACCTTTTCACATGAATCACCTGAGTAAAAATGACAGCTTAGCCAATGTACTGCCCCTTTATACCTTCTATGCGTGATACTACCACCATCTGTTTATGTGCATACCGCTATCCGATGACTTTAGTCACATCAGCGGAGTTCGTTGCACGCTATCAGACAAGGAGATAAGAGTACAGATGGTTACATTACTACATTCAAAACAAAGCAACTGTGTCACTGGAGGCGGCTTCAAGCCATATCACAAAAACTACAAGTTACAAAGAATGAAAATAATAATACAATCGAGCCATATTGTCTTTTTGACAAGAATTTGCACTACAAGACACGCTAAAAATACGGAAGCAAGCTACTACATTGAGACAGTCACTGACAGTAATTCACAGCCGGCTGGCAGTCAAGAAAACATGCGAGGAGTTTTGTGTTGAGATCAAGCGAGAGCGCCCTAAGCATCTTATGGTTCAGTCTTAGTATGTGGTATCACCACTGCCGTATAAACTGCTATAATTTACAAATACATGCAAATTCAGCAGACCTTTCGTCTGTGTAATGTACAAAGTATAAGCATGAAAGATACGACATTTACTAGTATATCACCGGAATGTTCTTTAGGAGATCTCGAAAGCGATGAATGTATTTTCTGAATCCACTGATACCTTTTTGTAAAGACATAGCTGTCGTTATCTACATTATTCGAATGTAAATAATTTCTGCAGCGTCCGAAACTAGTTTCGTTACCACCTGGATGACTGACCGTCACGTGCTATGATTTCCATTCGCCCATGCTTCTTTCAACTAATTCACCATGTATGTCTTATAATCTCTATGGCCAGTACAGAGAACTCTGAAGTCCCACTATCCTCTGATGGAGCCGTACTGAAATGATGCTCCAGATCTGGATCTGATCCGCCATTTCTTCCTCTTCTGCCATTCAGTCGCGTAAAGGTACGACTGCAATATGGTGACTGAGATTTCTCTAACCGTGCAGCTGTGGTCGGTTGAGTGTCGAACAGCAGCCCTTTAATGCCTTTTAAAGCAATCTTTCCTGTGAGGATTCTGCATCCACGGGATCCAACAACTCTAACGGGGCAACTAAGGTGGTAACAACAGGTCGCCTGCTAAACAGCCCAGTCGTTGAAAAGCGGCGCACGATCGGAAGCATCTTCATTGCAGTTCACCTCAGTCTCAGCCACTTTTCCTGCTCGAAATCGATGACTTATTACTGTTTGAAACTACCATATCTCACTCCTGTAGTTTAGTGTTGATGTTATCGCTTTGTGTGTATTCTCTCCTGGAAGTTCAGAAACAGTGTAAACGAATTAGGATCTGTACTGGCCAAGAACAACGTCACTTTTGCTTCATACTTCTACATCTACATCTACATCCATACATCCATACTCCGCAAGCCACCTGACGGTGTGTGGCTGAGTACCTCTATCGGTTCTCCCTTCTATTCCAGTCTCGTATTGTTCGTCCAAAGAAGGATTGTTGGTATGCCTCTGTGTGGGCTCTAATCTCTCTGATCTTATCCTCTTGGTCTCTTCGCGAGATATACGTAGGATGGAGCAATATACTGCTTAACTCCTCGGTAAAGGTATGTTCTCGAAACTTCAACAAAAGCCCGTACCGAGCTGCTGAGCGTCTCTCCTGCAGAGTCTTCCACTGGAGTTTACCTATCATCTCCGTAATGCTTTGGTGATTACTAAATGATCCTGTAACGAAGCGCTCTGCTCTCCGTTGGATCATCTCTATCTCTTCTATCAACCACACTGGTGAGCAGTATTCAAGTAGTGGGCGAACAAGTGCACTGTAACGTACTTCCTTTGTTTTCGGATTACATTGCCTTAGGATTCTTCCAATGAATCTCAGTCTGGCATCTGCTTTACCGACGATCAACTTTATATGATCATTCCATTTTAAATCACTCCTAATGCCTACTCCCAGATAATTTATGGAATTAACTGCTTCCAGTTGCTAAATGATAAGGGATATTTATTTCTATGTAGTCGCCGCACATTACTCTTGTCTACATTGAGATTCAATTGTCATTACCTGCACCATGCGTCAATTCGCTGCAGATCCTCCTGCATTTCAGTACAATTTTCCATTGTTACAACCTCTCGATATACCACAGCATCATCCGCAAAAAGCCCCAGTGAACTTCCGATGTCATCCACTAGGTCATTTATGCATATTGTGAACAGAAATGGTCCCACGACACTCCCCTGCGGCACACTTGAAATCACTCTTACTTGGGAAGACTTGTCTCCATTGAGAATGACATGCTGCGTTCTGTTAACTCTTCAATCCAATCACACAATTGGTCTGATAGGCCATATGCTCTTACTTTGTTCATGAAACGACTGCGGGGAACTGTATCGGACGCCTTGCGGAAGTCAAGAAACACGGCATCTACATGGGAACCCGTGTCTATGGCCCTCTGAGTCTCGTGGACGAATAGCGCGAGCTGGGTTTCACACGATCGTCTTTTTCGATACCCATGCTGATTCCTACAGAGTAGATTTCTAGTCTCCTGAAAAGTCGTTATACTCGAACATAATACGTGTTCCAATAGCTCTGAATCGTCATCAGCTTCCCAACGCGGCAACGACTTGTTCATCAGTACATAGTAACACATTTAATTCAAGACATTGATATACATTTAAGACACACATTTTCGAAGTATACACATGTGTTCCATAAAAATAACACATAATGCCATCTGTTAGTGGCGCGAAAAACTACTTTTGCAAAAGTTTTTATGTGTTTGGTCTCTGCAGAGTCATATTTTTGTTCCTTGTTATGTATATGACACATTTTCCTTAAACATCCAATAATATACTAATTCTTTGACATGTCAAAGAGAACTGGTAGGCCAAAATGTTTGTTATTAAAAGGATCTAGTAGTTGCAGGCTGTGGCTGAGAGTCGGTCTGTGCGAACAAAGCCGTGCGCTTGGATAGGGCAATGTTCAGTCTCGTGTTTAAGGGGAAGCAAGTGAATCATAACGTATGCAATAGCAGTCAGTTGAGATGTCGGAAGAAAAGAACTATCGCAGTGGATTATATAACACAAAATTGCGACGTAGGGGGTGAGGGCGAAAGCGAGAAAATCAGTTCGTCATTAAAATCACGACGACCATAGCACCAACAGAGAAAATTTGGATAAGTTACCGTAAAGTGCAATTGGTCAGTGACTTTTTTTCGTACTGGTTCTAACGCTGAATAATGTAGAGATAGCGTGATGAACTTCTTGTCTTATTAATAATTTAGTTAGCATCCTCTAAACATAAAGCTTCATCACGTATTACTTCAAGTTTGGCATGTAAGGCAATTAAAGTCCTTTCTATAATATCTCAAAATCCATTATAGTAATTTAGCAAATTTAATTAGCTGCTTGTTCGTATTAATATCAGTGTCGATTAATGCGTGATTAGTGCTTTTATGAATGAGTGTGTAAGTGCTTTTTCATGCTCACATTGCTATAATGTTACATAATTCAGTACTATACGATATTAAATCAATGTCAGAATCTAAATCAACCCTCCAATTATCGTCAATATTTTCTTTGCTTCAGTTTCAAATTTCTCATAGTTGTGCACTTAAAAAGTAAAACATTATTATTACCGAGTGTACTACATCTACTGCATCTACAGTTACATCATACTCTGAAAGCCATCTAATGGTGTGTGGCGGACGGTACTTCTGGTACCTTCTACCTTATTCCACTAGCAAATGACGCGTGGGAAGAATTAGGAATAATTATTGTCGGTAAGCCTCTGTACCGGCTCTAATTTCTCCTTCCTGAAAGTGCTCTCTCGAAATTTCGACACGAGAGCTCTTTGTTGTGTACGATGCATCTTTCGTAGTGTGTGCCTTTGGAGTTTGTTGAGAATCTCGGTAGCGTTCTCCAGCCGACTAAACGATCACGTGACGAAATGCTTCACACACACACACACACACACACACACACATACACACACACACACACACACACACACACACACACATATATATATATATATATATATATATATATATATATATATATATAGGGTGTTACTAAAAGGTACGGCCAAACTTTCAGGAAACATTCCTCACACACAAAGAAAGAAAATACGTTATGTGGACATGTGTCAGGAAACGCTTACTTTCGATGTTACAGCTCATTTTATTGCTTCTCTTAAAATCACATTAATCATGGAATGGAAACACACAGCAACAGAACGTACCAGCGTGACTTCAATCACTTTGTTGCTGGAAATGTTCCAAATGTTCTCCGTTAGCGAGGATACATGCATCCACCCTCCGTCGCATGGAATCCCTGATGCGCTGATGTAGCCCTGGAGAATGGCGTATTGTATCACAGCCGTCCACAATACGAGCACGAAGAGTCTCTACGTTTGGTACCGGGGTTGCGTAGACAAGAGCTTTCAAATGCCCCCATAAATGAAAGTCCCGAGGGTTGAGGTCGACAAGAGCTTTCAAATGCCTCCATAAATGAAAGTCCAGAGGGTTGAGGTCAGGACAGCGTGGAGGGCATGGAATTGGTCCGCCTCGACCAATCCATCGGTCAACGAAACTGTTGTTGAGAAGCGTACGAACACTTCGACTGAAATGTGCAGGAGCTCCATCGTGCATGAACCACATGTTGTGTCGCACTTGTAAAGGCACATGTTCTAGCAGCACAGGGAGAGTATCCCGTATGAAATCATGATAACGTGCTCCATTGAGCGTAGGTGGAAGAACATGGGGCCCAATCGAGACAACACCAACAATGCCTGCCCAAACGTTCACAGAAAATTGCGTGCGGATTCTCGTCAGCCCACACATGTTGATTGTGAAAAAATGGTTCAAATGGCTCTGAGCATTATGGGACTTAACACCTGTGGTCATCAGTCTCCTAGAACTTAGAACTACTTAAACCTAACATACATCCATGCCAAAGGCAGGATTCGAACCTGCGTCCGTAGCAATCGCGCGGTTTCGGACTGAGCGCCTAGAAGCGCGAGACCACCGCGGCCGGCTGTTGATTGTGAAAATTTACAATTTGGTCACGTTGGAATGAAGCCTCATCCGTAAAGAGAACATTTCCACTGAAATGAGGATTGACACATTGTTGGATGAAGCATTCGCAGAAGTGTACCCGTGGAGGCCAATCAGCTGCTGATAGTGCCTGCACACGCTGTACATGGTACGGAAATAACTGGTTCTCCTGTAGCACTCTCCATACAGTGACGTAGTCGACGTTACCTTGTACAGCAGCAACTTCTCTGACGCTGACATTAGGGTTATCGTCAACTGCACGAAGATTTGCCTCGTCCATTGCAGGTGTCCTCGTCGTTCTAGGTCTTCCCCAGTCGCGAGTCATAGGCTGGAATGTTCCGTGCTCCCTAAGACGCCGATCAATTGCTTCGAACGTCTTGCTGTCGGGACACCTTCGTTCTGGAAATATGTCTCGATACAAACGTACCGCGACACGGCTATTGCCCCGTGCTAATCCTTACATCAAATGGGCATCTGCCAACTCCGCATTTGTAAACATTGCACTGACTGCAAAACCACGTTCGTGATGAACACTGACCTGTTGATGCTACATACTGATGTGCTTGATGCTAGTACTGTAGAGCAATGAGTCGCATGTCAACACAAGCGTCGAAGTCAACATTACCTTCCTTCAATTGGGCCAACTGGCGGTGAATCGAGGAAGTACAGTAGATACTGACTAAACTAAAATGAGCTCTAACATGGAAATTAAGCGTTTCCGGAGAAATGTCCACATAACATCTTTTCTTTATTTGTGTGTGAGGAATGTTTCCTGAAAGTTTGGCCGTACCTTTTTGTAACACCCTATATATATATATATATATATATATATATATATATAGTGCATTTGAAAAAGAACTCCCCTATGTTTTAATGTGTCCTAGAATCTGTACAAAGTGACACACACTACTGTAGTTTTTGGGGTTTGATTCATCAACTCTTCAAGTTTGGCTCGCCTGAAGTTGGGAGGACTGATTGACCTTGAGGTGGCATCAGTGCTGTTTTTTCCTCTGTTCCCTCAGTTCAATCCAGGCGTGCGTGCAGTGCAGTGCAGAGCATCTCAGCAACAACTCCATCCACATGAGGCTACATTTCATGTCAGTGGAACAGTTAACCGTCATAATAGCTGAATTTGGGTGGCAGAGAATCCACATGAAGTTATTCAGCATCAACGTGACTCTTCCAAAGTTAATGTCTGGTGCAGTTTGATACAAGATCGTGTGATTGGTCCTTTCAGTTTTGTAGAAAAAACAATAAACGGGAATGTTTACTGTGACATGTTGACAGAGTACGTCTTACCCAAATGGACAATGTTGAGGCAGAGAAGTGACTTGTATTTTTCCCACAAGATGGCGCCCCACTTCATTACAGTAACCATGTGCGTGCAGCTCTTGACACTCGCTTTCCAGGAAGGTCAATAGGTAGGGCTGGCCCAATACCTTGGCCACCACGAAGCCCAGACTTAACCTCCTTGGAGCTTTTCTTTTGGAGCCACATAAAAAGTTTTGTGTAGAGTGAAAAGATAAGTAACATCAATCATTTATAGGAAAGAATCGTTGCGGCGGTTGGGACAGTTCCACCTGCAATGTTAGTGAGTGCGTGGCGAGTAGTGGAATATTGTCTCGACATGTGCAGGGCAACAATTCGATCCCACGTTGTCGTCTACTGGCATTAAACGAAACTTGAAGGATATCTCTTTCATGATATTTACTCATTGATGTAATTTTTCATTAATTTTCCTATTAAATTTATACCTAAAACTAGGGAGTTCTTTTTCAAAACGCCCTATATACACAGCTGTGCCAGTAATTCCTGAATCTTAGCGCATTCTGACATGAGAATCACATAGACATTGTTACTTCATCTTTATTTCCAGAAGCTATTAATTTACTAGTTTCTCTCGTACTATGTTTATTAAAGTAAATAAAGCGTAGCTGCAGTCCCTGCCCTGCAGAATGACAGTAATTAGTTCAGTGAACACCAGTGATGAACAACGCTGGCAACTAACGAAGAGAAGGTGAATGTTCAGTGACCTGTGTGCTCGATTCAGTGATTGCATGCGCATTCGGTTGGGATGTTCACTGCATTACGCTCATTAAAGACTCATTAAAGGGAAATTTCACCTGTCGTACCTGGAACACTATTTATGGCTACCTGTCACGTAATTGTAACCGATGACGTGCTGTTATGACCCGCTGATAGACCTGTATGATGCAGAGCAGATGGTCACAATTTGCTAGAACAAACTGCAACGAGCAAAGCAAAATGATGACTCTTTGTCCATGCTGTATTCAAATAACAGACAGCGCTATCGCACATACATAAGTATTTGTAAATGATTTAAAAAATAAAATGTAATGAGTGTTGTTTAACTAATAGTTCAGGAAATGTTGTTTTGAAAAGTTCAGAACGACGACAGAACAGATGAACATTTGCAAGGTATATAATACGTTTTGTTTCAGTACTGAATGGCTACTTTTTTCTTCAGCTTTTTTTTACCAAAAGAGATATGTCATTGTGTAAAGTAAGTTTTAACTGGGCAATATTACACATATTTACAGTGTTTAGAATGTGTAATACTATTAGTGTGCCGAAGAGAGAGTGAACGCAGTAGGCAATTATTGCAGTTTAGCTACCATTTATTTTTATGGATTTCTTAGTTTTGCTCATTTCAGTACAAATCTTTCACAGTATTTAACTTAACTACAATCTGAGAGAACAGTTTACAAGGGGAATCGCTTTGACCCGTACATCCACCTTGTTAATCGAAAACAGTCCACATTATACACCGAAAACACAGTCTATAAAATTTCTGCTGTAAACACGTCATTACCTCGACAGTAAGAAACCCCTCCATTTTCCTGTAGACTCCGCTGTCACTGTTTCTCATAGCGATCTACCGAAACCTTTTAGAACTCGTTTCTCGTATGAAACATTACATTAATTTCAATTTTACATCAATATACGTTATTATACACGAACAAATATTCTAAGAAGTTCTTCATAAATGTGAAAATACGCGGTGCCAGGTAATGGAAAATAACATTTTCAGAGACGGCATTTGCGTGATCATACATAAAAAGAAAGGCAAAACCTGCACTATTGAATTTCTCTCTTGGATATAAAAATAAAATAACAAGAAAGGTAAAGAATTATGTCGGATTATAGAAATATCTTCACAAACCTCATGGTGTGTATGCTGTGGACAGTCCAGCCTTCCACGGTAATAACATGCGCGTTCAAAGGGCTTGCTGAGAAGAGGCTACACGATGTATTGTCTGTCGAAGTCTGAAGCATTTGACAGATGAGCAACTCGGTTCGTGTGCCGTGAATGGGAAGCAAGAGTACACATCATCTCAAAGGGACGTCTAGCAAGAGGATGTTGAGTCTGTCAGACTAACGAGGCGCCGGTGAGAGGGAACGCGATCGAAGGAGATTCCTGAAAGGAAATGGAAGGTCCCCCCGTCAGCAACGGAGAGCTCGCAGCACCTGCGGGGAGAAGCGAGGTGAAAAGCAATTGTGACCAACTGTTCTCAGCGCGGAAAGAGCTGCGAATGTGACTTACGATAGTTGGGTACTGCGTCTGAAGTAACGTGACGATGCGTGGCGATCGTGGATGGACAAGGTATAAGGCAAATCCATTGATTAGATTCCGCCCGCGGTTTGTCGCCATCTTCTGAAGGTAGCCTTGTCGCATCAACCATTCTCCCCTGTTTTGTGCTGTATTCATTTATTTCTAGCTTTAGCACTTCCTATAGATCTTCTAGTACTTTAATCTTGGCCTCCTCTTGCCAGTATTTCCAAAATACTCTCCTTTCAAAAGTCTGCTCAAAATTCATTGAGTCTCAATAAAAGTCCAATAAGTTTTGTTCTGGGTAGTTGTTCTGAGGTTACACTTCTGATTGATCTCTTTCAGAACACCTTCTTGCAAGTGCTATCTGTTTGTCTTCAAGAGTGTCCGTCCTTCAGAGGCCGTAACCAGCACGCTAGACATGAAAGTTTTGATAAATAGTTCTTTTCCTTTTCTCTACTTAATTTCTTCACTAGTAAAATTCTGTGGTCATTGAAGCTCTTTTAACTGTTCAGTTATTTACGTTTGCGTGCAGCATCTGCTGTATTCTGTCATTAAGGGCCAACGCAACAAAAGTTATCAAATTATTTCTTTAATCTTGGTTGTTTGGGACCGTCTTCTACGTTCCTTTTCTGCTTACTGCCATAATTTTGATTTTTCGATATTAATTTTAAATACTGACTTCCTTATAATTTAGAAATTTTTTTTTAAATTTTTTTTCAAATATCCCTTTAATGCAGTATCATGTGCAAATCTTATCCAGTGATGGGAATTCACTTTACCTCGAGAGGTTTTTTTCTTTGAAGATCTTGATTGCTTCTTTATGATACAGCTAAATAAATAACGAGATAATGAGGATCCTTGTCTTACCCTTCTTCTAATTCTGACTTTACATTGTTCTGAGTTAATATCTATATCTACACTTTGCACTTTGGTTTGTATGCATATTTAATATAGTTTTCTACTTTTCCACTCTAAGAGCATTTGCGATTTACACAATCAAATATATACTCTAAACCTGTAGCGTGTGTTATTCTCAAAATGTTTCGTTGTCAAAGATATTTGAAATGCTGTTACAGCTTACGCACATATTTGGACGTTGTCACGCCAAATTTTGGACTAAAGTGTTCGTATTTACACATTCTGTAGCACAACATGGACATCTTCGTCGTGAGAAGCTGCAAAGTAGAGTGTTTTTGCAACATGATGACGCTCCAGGTGATAGATGTGAACATTAGGAGTAGGTCTGAAAGGTTTACATATTAGGAGAAATGGCTGTAAAGTTGTTTACATCATGTCAAATGACAGTTTATTTGGTACATTTGGTAGTATTTTTTTTCAAACGTTTATCACTGTGAGCGTCTTTTCTTGGCTGAGCACATGAGTGATAGGTATTCTTGGACTGTGAAAGGTTGTAGTATTACTGAGTAGAGCTCAGGCGGGCGAAGGAGTCGAAATCAGTTGGTAGCCAGAAAGGGGGAGAGATTGTGTTGTGTTATGGCAGAGCTAGGAGCTTGGATGACGCATGTGCCACACAGAGAATTCAGATGCTCCCTGATGTTTAAATAAAGATTAACGATGATTTTATAGACAGACAGCTCTTTTCGGAGAAAAAGTAATTTGCGTTGAGTTAATTTGGCCAGCCAAGTCATTTTTAAAGTGTAAAGATTTCATTGTGTCTAACAGTATCTATGTGTTGGAATCTAGGATGAATTATCGGTCGTGTGTTCAGTAATCTAATTACCTTCCTCCCTTCACTGTTAATCGTCAAGTTGGCAGTTCAGGAAACGTTTCACCTCGAAAGTCACCATATCGTCATTCCATGAAAGCCTGCCACTCAATACTTTCCCCTATCTCCATTTCAGGTGAATACGTTGTGAGGTAAAGCTTTGTATCCCAAAGAAACAGCATGTGTGGCTGTGTGTGACTGTGTCCTGCACAAAATGAACTGTGAAACGTATATTCTTTCAAAACTTGTTATTTGGAAACTGTGTGTGAACGAATTTTCTCGATAGCAAAGCAAAAGCAAGGACCTTTAAATTTTCGATTACAGTGTGAGATCTAGAATCGCCTTTATGACCCTTCGTTTAACATGGAAATGACTGTGCAAATTACTTTTAACGTGTGTGATATCAATTAACTTCAGTTAAATAGGTGCTCTGCCAAGCCATGCATCCCTAAAAAGTGTGTCATACTGAAGGATGAGTGTGTAGATAAAGACTGAAACCGTCATCCAGATTCTTTCGAGGTTTAAAGTCTTCTGCTGTGGACGACTTCCACTTCATTTGTACGCATGTGAGATGATAAGGGCTTGGATGACTCAAAATAACTTATAGGCAGCGCTTCGTTCTGATAGGGTAGCTTTATGAGTGGTTGGGGGCTGCAAGGCACATATCTGGCAAATAATAACTCTGGGTCTGGCTAGCAAATCGTATTGTTTGGCGTGGAGAACTGAATTCGCTAGCCTGGCTTGGCTTGTTGGACAGACACTCTTTCGCATTCCACCTGCCGCCGTACACAACTCTTCTGCCTGCTTCCGTGATCGCATCGACTCCATAAGTAAAGACGTTTTTCTTTTGATACAGAAATGGGCACATCGGAGCTACATCTTATAGGATTATTGGCATGTCGACTTTGCGTGATTATACTTTGTAAGGCGCCTGGGGATTTCACGGACCTTACATGAGCTTGATCCATAACGACTGTACGATACAGTATGAGACCCTCAGAAAATAATAATTACATTATATCAACAAAACGCAATTGCAGTTAATCCCATGTACCGAGAACTAACAAAACAATATCTACCAATATATGGACAGGGGAATGAATAAACAAATTAAAGCGAAACGCATTTTGGAGACAAACTGAACAGGTGGTTAATGACATAGGAAAACCCCATTTAACAAGAGAACGGCGAGCTTCAGAGTAGAAAGGGATAAGACCAGAGCAATACATTATTCCATTTAACGTAAATACGGCCGGGACTGAGGGTAAGTGGCTGCATGGTATTAACAGGGGTAAGCTACGACCCAGCAAGAAAAATAAAACTCACCTCTAGCAAGACGGTGATAGGCTGAAGCCATAGTGGGCAACACAGACGCGACACAGTGGGGAGATCCCCATTATATTACGCTATGTGGTAAGCTAAGTTTGCACACATTGGTACACTCACTGTGCAGATACAAAGGGCAGACGATGACAACTTTATGTAATTTTTCACGTGTATTTACATGAGATGCTTAGCAGTTCTATTTCATATGAGCAATGCTGATTCCTTGTTCGATCTCAGATCTTCGTTACATCATATGGGGATCGATATTAAATATCTATTTGATCATCCAAACATTCTAGTGACTTATCTCATTAGTTTCCTACTCATTAAATAATTTTACAGGGGATACGATGAAGCTGTCATTATTTTTCTGTCTTCTGTAAATGCGTCCATCTGCAATTACAAGTGTCCTGTTGAACAACAGTTTATGCATTATTCAAGAGAAATAGGGGAACATTTATAATTCTTCTTTTGCTAAGTATTTACTTATTTCAGACCATTCCTCTAGGAAGTTAGAAGAATGCACAATTTTAGGTAAGCAAATGAGAGACCAGAAATTGGATTTGTTAGAAGAACTTGAAATTTATAAACATCTTGCTGAGAGAGATGCTAACATTTTGAAGGATTAGTTGCAATTCGCGAGCAAGCACTTCCTTGATGACCTTAAACCGCTGCTCACGCTCACATAAAACGTGTTCGCCGTTATTTCATACCACTGGATTTCATTTTCGTGGCCTTTTCAGCACATGTTCCAACAGCTGCTATTCAAAAAAACAAATCGTAGTTTTTAATCTGGTTTACAACAGAAGTAATTTTTGTTATAGAATTGTTATCTTCTAAACGCAAACTTTACGTGCAATATCACTGCTACATAAACGTTTTACAGATAATTTTATGTTTAATGCATACCTTTAAAATTATTGCTTTTATAACTGGTCTTCTATAAGAGATTGCCATTTTTTAATGTAAAATTACGTTACTTAACACAGGTAAGACGCAGTGCTTACGCGCATTTATATAGCGCCCACTACACTCCAATTTTTTCTTTATCTCTTAAGCTTCTGTACTGTTAAGAGAAAGTTTCTCTTTGTAAAGATGTTGTTTTAGTTCATACGTGCTCTTATTTCCCCATGTATTATTAACAGTGATCTGTTGTAAACAGAACTCTAGCTCCTGCGTGCTGATTTTACGTACAGTGTTACTATGTCAACTAACGTATACTAGTAAGTTTATTAATTATTAGTAGCCTCGTAGAATAAATTTTCATTCACACTTTAATGTAAAATGCGGTTACGTAACATAAGAAAGGTGTAGTTGAAACGTCCCCCTTTGAAAAATTATATACGTGACTGGGCTTAAACTGACACACAATATTTTTAGCGCAACGCAATCTGACTTTCAAAAATCCCTACAAAAGAATGGCCCTGACTAACATTAACCTATACCTTTCACAAATCACTTACCTCACCAAAAATCTTCGTTACTCGAACTACTGCAATACAGCGAGCGCCACTACTGCCAGCTAAATAAAAAATTCAAACTACTGAAGGCACTAACTACTGATAGGCATAGTTAGCAAATGAAAGATTTTGATAGAGAACGAACAATGTATTTACCTTAATAGTCATACATAGCACTTCATGATATCCAGTATTACAAATTTCAAAACTCCGCCATTTCTCTCCCCACATCCACCACTGCTGGCGGCTCACCTCCAACTGCGCAACGCTACGCGCTGTTCACATCCAGCTGCCGCTGCCCAACACTACAATGGTAGACAACAATGTAAACTAGCCACAGACTGCACACAGCACAGCCAGTGATTTTCATACAGAGCGCTACGTAACGTTGCCAATAAGAAAACATAAACAGCCTATTTACATAGCCCCCATGCTCACCACAAAAAGTTTTACAAATTGTTTTGGGCGGTGGCCAATAATGATTTGATAAAATTTTTCATAATCATAATAACAAAGATATCAAATGCACACACTTATTGATAAAATGTTGGTCAAAAGCTAAAATTTTCTCACAGTCCATAAAGACAGTCCAGATTGTTCATCACAGTAAAATTGCAGTGTTTTTCTCAAAGTCTGAGCAGTAAAAGAAAATGCACACGGAAGTAGTGGATTTCCATGCAGTCTTGAAGAAGTAGTGTTGTCCTTCCAACAGAAAGTCAATGCTGACTCTTGACATGCTGACAGGTAATGGGCCACAACAGAGCAAACCCACAGCAGAGTCATTCGACGTTTTGAAGAATATTGGTAGGTAGGTCATCACAGATTAGATAGGTCATCACAGAGTAGACCCACTGTAGTCCTGGTAGAGAGTATGGTATTGGTGGGCCACCAGAGGTGCAGACCCGCTGTAGTTCTTGTAGAAATAATGGTATTGGTGAGTCATCAAAGATGCAGACCCACTGTAGTCCTTGTAGAGATGGCCAGCAGCCATCTGTTGTGACTGTGCAGGTGCACAATCACCATTGAAGAGTCTTGCAGATAATATAACAAGTCCATAACCACCACTTGTGCACTCACAAAGTTTTTGGAATTGTCCTTAGAACCAGCAATGCTGTTATCCAGTCCCTTGCTGAATTATTAACACATGTGCAAACACTAACAGTCCCTACTTCTCACATATTGTCCATATACTATGACCAACAGAAATGTGTGCAGTGAAATGGAACTTAAAAGTTAATAATATGATGAACTAGTGTCAATTACAATTTTATAACATAAGAATACAATTACAAAGGTACAAAATACATCATTAAAAACATAACAATACAGATAACATTTGTAGTAATAGGGGCTTTACAAAAGAATAGAAATAAACATATACATCAGTGTTACAGGAATTATGACATAAGTACATACATAAAAGATCAGAATAACTTTTGAAACATCAACTTCACACATGAGCATTAAAACAAAACAGAATAAATAATGTCTAAACATCTTTACAAATAAAATAACATAGTATTTGAAAAATTATGCAACATAAATCTTATTAGCTAAACGCATAAAGACAGGAAAAAGATAAATACACAAGGGTACATAAACACATAGTGAGATAACACAAAAGGAAATGACAAGGTTTGTTTTCAGTGCAACATTTGGTACTGCAGTCCAACCCAAAACTTCATTCCATAGATCTTTCGCTTTATTTCCACATTTGTTTCCACCAAAAAAATCCTATTCAAGCATGCTTTCTGTATATATATATATGTTCACATATTTCTTACCTCATTATTTATTTTCCATTATCTTACTTCATCATTTATTTCCAAGAAAATCCTACCTAAACCTGTTGTCCCTAAACCCTACTTTTTTGGTTCATATCCTCTTTCAAAATACTGTTTTGGCCAAACCACTTTCTTATAGCTTCTCAATGTATTTCTTCCATTTCATCACAACTTGTTCTCTTATATGGCCTACCCCATCTTAAGCTAACTTAAATCTACTGAGCTCAGATGATAAACTAAGGGCATGAGGCAATGCAGCAGCACAAGACAGTTAACACAAACAGCAATGACAAAAAAATGGAAATTGGCAAAGCAATTGCAATATTACAACTAATATAAGGCACTGTGCAGCAAACAAGAAAAAGAAACCCGTAGTAAAACTGGCTTAACAGCGTAATACAAAGTCAAATTCAGTAACATTATGCCTGGCAAACAGCAGCAGCAAATGCAATAACTTATATCTAAACATGACAAAGCTCAAGCAGAAAAATATTACAGTAAAGACAACAATGCAGATAAGGGAAATGTCTATTCACATCTTAATATCTATGTCATTAAAGTGGTGCACCACAACTTATTCTACAAAATAAATTACCAAGTACTTGAAAAGAAAATTATGAATGCAATTCCTGTGAAGGTAAATGTCTTTTTGTGCTCCCTCATTTTTTTGAAAAAAAATTACTATTTACTCGATCTGTAGACAGAAAATATTTATATTAGTACATCTATAAATTTTATTTTAACCAATGCTGCAGCGCAGCTAGAAACTAGATTTTAAACAAATTGAGTAAATAAATACATAAAGCAAGCCATATGGCATTTCTCTCAACTAGCAAGACAATAGCCATGAAATGTTTCTCATTGTTTCATTAGGCATTTTAGTAAATGTCATAAATTAAGAGCTCCACAGTATAATCATATGTTTTCAAGTTTGAACGTGTCGTATTTGCGATGCTTTCTACAAAGGAATGTCAATAGCGAGGATAATGGCCTCCCTTTTTTTTCTACCTGTGCCTCTGAAAAGGCACACACTAATGACTTTTTCTCCAGGCGTCTGACACAGCTGGGTGCCCACGACGCATTACGTGCAGGTGGTCACTTAAGTTTCTTACGGAAATATTTACGACAGCAGTTTCCGCTACAGTGGCAGTCTCATACAAAAATATTTTCACAGGTTGAGAATTTGCATTACAAATGTGTAGAAAATAAAGTCCTGTAAATATAACAGTGTCCAAAAAAATTTCGCCGGCATTGTGATACATTCACGCATATACACACATTTCATAATTCTTAAAGTACGATTCTCGGTTTCCAACATCCTTTTTCACAACCAAGGTCCCTAACAACTACTCATTATTCCTTACCTTGTTACACATATAAATATTCGTCGACACTTCTTCAATATTTCATCATAATAAATACGTGGCATAATCAAATTCCTCATATAGCATCAGCTTATTGATCATAAACATACCGCAACAGCGAAATACACATCGTCATCACAAAACCTCAGCCAAATCTCAAAATCGTCATAGCTTCCTCCAATAATATCAAAACCTAAAAAAAATTCTCTGCTCATGTCAAAAGTGTCATCTACCTCAAACGCACTTTAAAAATCATTATCTCATACCAAATACATCATTCAAAGCTCTCATAGTATCACAATGGTTCCGAAAAAATATGAACAGTTCACAAAGTACAGACAAAATACAATTTCATAAGTGTGAAATTATCCAACTGTGTAATTGTGTACACATGTGTCACTGATGTAGTAAAAAAAATGTTTGTCTCTCAGTTAAATGATCAGATAGCTGTGTTATTTATGTGTTAGAGAAATATGGTACCGATGTGTAAAGTTGTATAAGTAAATACCATATTAGCTAGGGCTCCTTGTGCTTGCCAAACACATGGTACACAAAGTAAGCATGTACCCCCCTGAGGATTGATGTAATTATACCCTCAGGTGTTACAGATTACAGCAGTGGAATGAAATGTATCACGGAAAACCTTTGTATCATTGTACTTCAAATACCTTTAAAAATAAATGATTTAAGTGCAAAATTAATCACTCAAATACGTGTCCTGTAGCGCTAAATGTGCGTCTTGTTGCAACATAATCTCTGTGGAAGTGTCGTAGTTATCGCCCTCCGAAAGCTAAGTTCTGCAGAAGTCAATGTACTTACCTCATGATAAACCAAAGTGAAATGCTTTGCGTATAGATATCTTAGTTATTATGCTTATTGCCGTGATGAAGAAAGTACTGTGCTGTAACGTATTGTTGAGCTACGGAAAAGGCTGTCTCATTGTAGCTATACCACAAAAGTTACTACTAAAACATGTTTTACTTTCCAGAATAATTAAGAAAAACTGTGGAGATATAAAACAGATACACCGCAAAAGCAACAATGTAAATTGTCACTCATTAGTAGCGTCGTGATAAAATCGTGTAACTGTCATATAAACTAACCACTGTGTCATCTGGTATTTCACAGAAAGTACTTTAAATCCAGAATGTATTTTCAAGTAAACCAAAATGTTGCATTAAAATCTCATTAGCAGTACTGGTAAATGTTCTAAGTATGTGAGTCTTATAGTCGTTACGGAATCGTGTAACTAACAAGCAAGAACGTACAAATAACAACATTGTCTCGTCTGTTCACTATAACAATGCATTCATAATTTCTGTTGAAATAAGTTCTCTTGGTTCTTGACTGGATACTTAACTTCAAACATTGTTGCATATTAACAGATTCTAAGTCTGACAAAGCCTACTAGCAATGTAAAGTGAAAAGTTATATGGCAGAGACAAAGTTAAAAAGCAGATTATCTTTCAATAAACGGTTTTACATGTGAAATGTGGTGTAAACCTTTACTCTTCCTAGTACGCAGAGTTTCAACTTCGACGCAGTTATCATGTGGTATACGTCGGATTCTGTAAGGTCCATTGTAAACTAGAAAGAATTCGTGACTCAAGTGTTTCTTCTTATGTGGCAATGAATGAGCTTTAATGAGAACTTTCTGACCAATATATAATTTCTTTGCATTTGCTTTACCGCGTAGTTTTCTCCTATTGCCTGCTGCAGATTTTATATTTTTAATAGCCAAATCAATTATGTCTTTGTGTCGAAGTTTACGTGTATTCGGGAAAGGTACAAGCTCTCTGATTCTGTTCGGTAGTTCTTCATTCTTCAGTACAAGAGTAGATGGTAAAACAGTGGACTCGTGAGGCATTTCATTCTGCACGTTTTGAAATAAGTGTAAATATCAGTCCCAAAGCTTATTGATTTCTTTCATAATCCGTTCGGAGGGGTTACAATGTGGTGAGTACAATGAAATAAAAACAGGTTTGATTTTATGATTCCAAAGCATGCGTGACCAAACAGCAGATCTGAATTGCGGTCCGTTATCTGAAATGACTATACTAACGTGTCCAACTTCACGCAAGAAATTTTTAACAAAGGCGTTGGATACAGACCGTCCAGTGGCTTTACGTAACGGTGTGAAAGAAACAAATTTTGAAGTAAGTTCAACAGCGACTAGAACGTACGAAAATCCATTAGATGTTCTGACAAGCGGTCCCAAGAGATCAACAGCAGCAAATTCTTTTAATTTACAAGGAATGATAGGAAACAGCGGAGCACGATGGGAGATAGTAGATGGTTTCGCCTTTTGACAAAGTTTACAAATAGACAAGACTCTTCGAATTCTCTTTTCCATATTGTTAAAATAACAAGTCGTTCGAAGAATATGATAACATTTTCGTGGGCCAAAATGTGCATAGCTGAAATGAATGTACCAAATGAGCTTATTAACAAAATCGTCAGGAATGCAAAGTACCCATAGCTTGTCATCAACAGTGCAGTGTTTGAACAGTATGTTGTTTGTAACCAGATAATAATGCCGAATCTGTGTGTGTGTCTTTTCATGCCATTTGCTCTTGATGTCTTTCCAGATCGGATCTTTATCTTGTTCATGAGCAATGTCCTTTAAAGATGTGGTGATGAAGTTTCCAAAGGCGACTTTCTGAATGTAAAGAATACTGAAATTTTTTTCGAGGTTTCCTTCTGTGTTACTTTTCTCAAGCCCAGCCGGTGCGCGTGACAGTGCGTCCGCAACAATGTTCTCCTTGCCGGGAATGTAAACTATTGTGAAGTGGAATTCTTGCAGAAACAATGCCCAACGTTTTAACCTGTCATGATTTAATTTTGAAGACATAAGAAATTGTAATGCACGGTGATCACTGTATACTTTTACGTGCTTACCAGAAAGATAGAAACGGAATTTGTTAAACGCCCAAACAAATAGCTAAAGCTTCTAATTCAGTAACGGAATAATTTTTTTCAGATGTTGTTAGCACTCGGCTAGCAAAAGCAATGGTTTTCTCAATGGTAGTGTCATTTTTTATGGCTTCTTGTAATAAATGGGCACTAAGACCGACTTTAGAAGAATCCGTGCTAAGGCAGAAATCTTGTGACAGATCTGGATGAGCTAGTATTGGCGCGTTAAGTAGCGATTCTTTCAAAGAATTGAATTCCAACTGTGCTCGTTAGTCCCAGTTGCAAATAGTATTTTTTCCAGTGAGAGAACAAAGTTTTGGTGTAACAAGAATTTGCATATTCAGAAAACGACAGTAAAAATTTATGAGACCTAGAAAACTGCGGACTTGTTTTTTTGTGGATGGAACTGGAATGGTTCTGATTGCTTCTAACTTTTCAGGATTCGGCTGAATGCCTTCAGAAGAAATAATATGTCCCAAAAGCCTCACCTTTTACCTACCGAATTCAGACTTTTCCAAGTTAACTGTAATTCCAGATTCTGCAAAAATACGTAACAGACTGTTAAGGATGCGATTATGTTCTTCCCATGAAGCTTCTGCTATTAGCATATCGTCCACATATAAGGTGATGTGACGTTTGAAGAACTCAGGTAATGTGGAATTTAGCCCGCGAATGAATGCTGCTGAAGAAATGTTCAAACCAAAAAGAAGTTTCCGAAACTGATAACAAACGCCGAAACAAAGGAAAGCTGTGTATTTTCTACATTCTGGATGAAGTTCGATCTGATAAAAGCTGGATCTGAGATCAATGGAAGACAACACTTTTACACCATTAAAATTTTGAAGAAGTTCTTCCAACGTTTGCAGCCAGTCTGTTTCAGGAATATCAATGATAGTATTGATATGTCTCGAATCTAAGACAAGCCTGATCGATCCATTATTCTTCTCAACAACATGTAATGGATTGTTGTATGAGCTTACTGCAGACTCAATAATGCCCTCGTCAAGCATAGATTGTATTTCTGTGCTAACACGGTCCCTATAATGTGCTGGAATTATGTATGGTCTAACACAAAATTTAGTATGCTCACGAACACGAAATTGGTATTGAAATCCCTTGATTGTTCCTGTTTTGTGAGTAAAAACTGTTGAATGTGCTTGTAAAATCTCAAAAAGGTCATGCCTATCAGTGCCATTACAATTCTCAATTGTTTGAATTTTATTCTGAATTAACTCATTAATTTCAAATATGCCATCGATATCATCCCTGTCAGTACTTCCATAGTGATTGTTAGTGTCTAGTTCCGTAGAAAATTCCGAACTGTTGTCTAACAGAAGGTAAAGCCGATTAATTTCCTCGTCATGGTTTGAGAGCCAATCTTCAAATTTCAAAGCTATTGACTTACCTTCCTTCTCTAAACTTATTTCAGCATCGTGAAAGTTTAAGATTGCTTTGTATTCATTCAAAAAGTCTACTCCCAATATAATTTTCGTCGACAATAATGGAACAATAAGAAAGTTCATAGAGAAGCTGTGGCTTTGGCAAAAGAATTCTAAATTGGTTTGTTGGCATACATCTACACTTTTTCCAAAGATTGCACCTTGTAATTTAATCTTACGTAACGGAAGTGTGGGGCAATCGTTCGATTTGTTGCATTTGCTAAAAGCTGTTTCAATAATTACTGCAATGGGACTGCCCGAGTCAAGTACTGCCGTAAATTTTACGTCATTTACAGTAATGTGAATCACAGGACATGCAATGTTGTTATGTTTTACGTCGTGTTCCTGGAGTAAGATGTCCCTAATGTCTTCCATTTTTAGGTAATTACTAGCTACGGCAGCTGCGTCGTCAGTTTTATAAATAAGTTTTGTGGCTGCCTGCGGTATGAGTCATTGCGTATTGTGTCTTTGTTGGCGTGCGTCGTTATTGGGATTTGGAGACCTAACTTCTACAAATTCACCTTGTGGAGAGGGCCCTGCTCTGTTCGAATCCCGCCAGTTCTAATGCAATTCAGGTTTGTCGTTACGATCATATCGTCTGTTGTCATGTCAGTAGATTCCATAGTTTCTTTCTTGCCGGTCACGTGGTGGAGAATTTCTCCCTGAATCGTAACTGTGCGCTGGACCGTTGCATCTCAAGTTATTCTGTCTCCCTTGATAATAATTATATTGGTTCCCATATTGTCTGTTTCTCTGATTGTCTCTGTGATAGTCATTACCGCGGAGAGGTGATCTTTCCCTGTAATTATTACTACTCTGCCAACGGTTGTCATACAGGTGTCGTCTGTTATGGTCACGATTTACGTTGAAAGAATAGCCTTGTCGTGTATTATTTCTGTCATCGCGGAATTGTGACGGATGTGATTTGTAATTGTTGTGCTCCTGTTTTCGCGTTCCGCGATTGTCAGTGTCAATATCCAGTTCTTATAACAGTCCCTGAAAAGCTTCAATGTCGTCTTTGCAACGTCCTGCTAAAATAATATGTCGTAAATGTTCAGGCAGTTTGATTAAGCAAATGCGAATGAGTACTGAGTGGCTGTATGGGTTTGACAGGTACTGATTCTTGTGCAACAAGTCTTCAAAATATTTCACAAGACTGGAAAATTCAGATCGTTCGAAATGTTTCATCATTATGCTGCCATGTTTTACTCGGTCTTGTGTAGCTTGAGACCAATATGCTGAGAGGAAGGCATGATAAAAATCTCCTTCGTTGTGACAATCGTGAATGACCGATCGCATTCTTACAGCTGGTTCATTCTCCAAGTAGCCACACATAAATTCTAACCTGTGCTCCAATGACCAGTTGGGAGGAAAACAATGAGAGAATTGATGGAGCCACGATTGTGGATGAATGTCGTTGGCAGAATTCTTAAATGTTTTGAATTTATGTGTAGTAATGAACAGCTTATAGTCAAAATCATCGTGTCGGCGAGTAGCATATCGGTCATTGTTACGTCGTGTCGGCGGTTCCATCTCAAAATTCGGTGCACCTTGCCAATTTCTTTCATAATTTCCGAAATGCCCTGTGTTATTATTTTGTGGCTTTTCCGTATTTCTAAGTTCCTCTTCCCGTGTTGGAGCACGAGTGTCCTCTGAAATATGAAATTTTTGTATTACTTGTGCCAACTGATCTTGTACTTCCCGGATTTCTCTTAGGTGTTGCGTATTAATTTGATTCTGATTTTCTTTGAATTTCTTAATTTGTTCATACTCTTCTGTGTCGGTGATGGCTACAGGTCTTGTGTCAGTCACATTATCATCTACCTTTGCAGATAAGTTAGTGAACTGATCCGAAAGTTCGGCTACTTTCTCCGATAGTGTACTTATTTCCTCAGTGTGTTTTTCTGAACCAAGTTTCAGAGTGTCCATTTGTGTTGAAATCGTATCTACTGTGTCCTTTAAGTTTTCTTGAGTTTTTGCAAGTTGCGTAACTGAGTCGGTAGATGCAATTGAGTCAATTTCAGCTTGCAAGGTGTCGTGATTTTCATGAACAATAGTTTGCAGTTCTTTTATGGCTGCTTCGTGATTCTGTATTGCATTTTCATGACGCGAAAAAATAGGTTGGAAATGCTCACAAATTTGTGTTTTTACCTCATTACAGACTTTTTGACATTTCGATTCGATGTTATGTAACTCAGTAGTTAAATCTTCACGTGTTTGTTCAAGCGTGGTGTCTAGCTTTTGAAGATTTTGTTCCATTGTGTCTAACTTTTTAAGATTTTGTTCCATTATGTCTAACTTCTGAAGATTTTGTTCCATTGTGTCTAACTGTTGCTGTGTTTGTCTCTGGTGTTGTTCCATTGCGTCTAACTTTTGAAGCCTTTGTCCCATTTGTTGCATTAACTGTAATAACAGTGCACTGGTGTCTGAAACATGTTCCTCAGTGCTTTTTGGCAGTGAATTTGCACCGGCAACATTCACATTTTGACAAGCAGAAAATGTGTCTTGACTTATTTGAGAAAACGGTGAGGACCCAAAACCTGAATCTACAGTATTTGCGAAACTGTGTCCTGTCATTTCGGATTCTTGAGGCGAGCTGTTGCCGACCGATCGATCGATAATGCTTCCCTGTTCACTACCTGTTTCACTGTCTACACCATTATTTGCTGCCTGCTCCATTTCCCTATGCACAATTACCAAATTAATACATCGAATGTCTGTTAATCCATTACACAGTGGTGCTGATAAGCTATGCTCATCATCACTATTATTTCTCAGTTTACTTTGAAGCCTAGTGTTACGTTTTTCACATGCCATTATTGTCACAATATTTCACACGACAACACAGAAAAACACAATTTGAAGAGCAAAAATAAGACAACCATTAACATAGCACTGAAAATAATATCTAGTTAATTGCAAGCGCAGCTGCGAAATACTTGCTGCAAATCTACATGTATGCCACAACTGTTTTACTGTACAACAATGAAAAACTACAACTACAAAGGAAATTCTCTCTATAATTATGTGCTAGCAATAAACAAAAGCTACACTAATTACACAAACTACAAGAAAAAATCAGAAGATTCCAGTGAGGTATCCTCGCAGGGTCGCCATATGAAACATCCCCTTTTGAAAAATTATATACATGACTGGGCTTAAACTGACACATAATATTTTTAGGGCAACACAATCCGACTTTCAAAAATCCCTACAAAAGAACGGCCCTGACTAACATTAACCTATATCTTTCACAAATCACTTACCTCACCAAAAATCTTTGTTACTCGAGCTACTGCAATACAGCAAGCGCCACTACTGCCAGCTAAATAAAAAATTTAAACTACTGAAGGCACTAATTACTGATAGGCATAGCAAATGAAAGATTTTGATAGAGAACAAACAATGTATTTACCTTAATAGTCATATATAGCACTTCATGATATCCAGTATTACAAATTTCAAAACTCCTCCATCTCTCTCCCCACATCCACCACTGCTGGTGGCTCACCTCCAACTGCGCAAAGCTACGTGCTGTTCACATCCAGCTGCCACTGCCCAACACTACAATGGCAGACAACAATGCAAACTAGCCACAGACTGCACACAGCACAGCCAGTGATTTTCATACAGAGCGCTACGTAACGTTGCCAATAAGAAAACATAAACAGCCTACTGACATAGTTTTTACGTGCATGTATTTAGCGCCCTCTGCATCCAAATTTTTCGTTATCGCTTGAGCCTGTACCTTTGACAGTTTGTCTCTGGCATGGTCAACACTTATGTTACGCAAATATTTTGTTCTTTGGATTCATGTTATAATTTTAGGCAGACAAGAGCCTTTTCCAGTCGGCGAACACATTGGTGCATTATTATCACCTACGCTGAGTCTAATCTGGCTGCTGTTTCAAGGAATGGCATGTGATGTTCCTGGTTTTTACATCCATTTTATGTATGACAAATGCTGTTCGGATTCAGCTAATGTAATTTACCATCGTGTGATGTAACAAGTGGCTACATTTACCTCATAAATATTTTTCTATTATTAATATTTTGTTATGTATGTAAAAATGGTTTGTAACCGTTAATATATACTTTTAGGGCCTAATCCTTCTGAAGAAGATATATTTACTTTTTTCGCATAACGTTACCGGTTTCGATTGGTTTTAGACCACATTCAGGCCCACATCATGATGTATATGTTGGCTGTGAATGGAGCAGGTGCTACAACTGCACGAATACTAATTGCTCAGTAAGTCAGCGTTCGTGGAGGTGTAGCGCCTGCTCCATTCACAGCCAACATATACATCATGATGTGGGCCTGAATGTGGTCTAAAACCAATCGAAACCGGTAACATTATACGAAAAATGTTTATTGCGGTTGTGACTGTATATATACAATTTTTACGAGAGAAACTGTGTTTAGCAGTAACAGCATTTCGTAATTTAGATGAAATTGTCAGCAAGTAAGGTAATTTTGCGTTACAGCAAATCTTAATAACACTTGTTTCTTATCCCCGAAGACATCTAGACTCTGCCTTTAAGTGGATCATTTTCAGTCTGCTGGGTATAACAGAACGCAGTGTGCAGATCCTTGTGCATTGCACGAATCGCTTTTATAAGGAGTGATCCGCCAACTGTCGTAGGTTACATGAGGTCAGTAGTAAGGTTTATGGCTTCAGTTTATCTTAATGTAGGTTATTTAAATTGGCCCTTTATTATTCCTTTGCCCTGGGAGAGAGTAGCACGATGTGAATTCAAAAATGTGATGCTAGTTTCTTAACAGATCGATATGGTCTATGCGAAAAATCGTTAGCTCTCAAAGAATTTAAACGGGTGTTATGGAAAGAGGGCCTCGTCGTCTTGGCGAAAGACCGCTAACGAATTTGAGAGGACTGGCATGCTAGGTACAGAATGCATCTCATTCACCGCGTCTCACGTAGGTATGATAGAAATGATAGTGATTACGAAGCATACAAACGGTGGTTTTACCCACTGTCGAAACGTGAGTGGGGCTCGGGGTGAGTAATGTTGGGGCGATGTACCGTCCGCCGTGCTCTGTGCAGATGGTAACAGAGTGCATATGTCGATGTAGATTAAGACCCAGATGTAGACGTTGGAGAAAATAAATGGGCTAGTACAGGGAAAGAGTCCAAAGTCTGACAGTCGAGAAGATGATAATAACACAATGAATAGCATCCTTGTAGGTATTACTTAGCTTATCGTGAACCCTGTTGGAATGCTGTCTTGAACCGGATCATCAATTATACTCTTCGGTTTGTGCACCAAAACATTACAGCCACCTGCCAAATAGCGTGTGGGTGCACATTTGTAGCGCAATACAACAGTGGTTCTACGATACACGAATTAAAGTTCTTGACAGGTTCACGAAAGTACGTCTACGCACATGTCCAGTAATGCTCGTATGCTACGGGTCATTGCTTCGTGGTCGCAGAGCTGGGACCCGATAGCGTCCCAGATGTGTTTCATCGGGTCCACATCACGCGAATTTGGTGGCCAAGACATCAACATCAGTTCACTATCACGGTAATCAAATGCCTGTAGCATGAGTTTGGCCTTACAACAAGGCCAATTCTCCTACTGGAAGATGCCTCCGTCTTATGGGAAGGTATGAAGCATGATGGTATGCAGGTGATACAGAATAATGTTCGGGTAATCCACAACTGTCAAGGTGCCTTGGATTACTGCCAGAGATACCACGGAAACGCTGGTGCATGTACCTCATGGAACAATGCAGTTCCCATTGTCACTCATTCATGATGTGTATGTTCCGTAAACCCGTTTTCCTGGATAACTGTGTACCTGGGCTCGACCATCGATGAAGTGTAACAAAAAACTAGATTCATCCGATCAGGCCAGCCGTTTCCATTGATCCATACATCAGTAATTGATATATGTTTGTGGGTGAGAATGTGAACACATAGGGATCGTTCACTGCAAAACACCTATGTTCACCAAAGTGCGCTGAACTGTATGCTCCGAAACATTTGTGCCTGTACCAGAATACACATCTGACACAGATCGCCTCCTGTCCTGGTTTATTGAGTTTGACCTCCAGATTACTTCAACCAGTTTCCATAGATGCTCACGGTGGTAGGGCACAAATAGCCGAACAGGTTCATCGCTTCCAAGATGCTCGTTCCCAAACGCCGGGCTAATCTACCGTTTACATTTGTGTATCTGCCCACTTACGGCACGTATCGTTTATTTATTTATTTATTTATTGTTCCGTGGGACCAAATTAAGGAACCAAATTAAGAATCATTCTTCATTTGTCTTTACTCCACTTACATATCTTCCTTAAAGTGTCACATACAACGCCATCAGCAGTCATCAATTTTAACTGAGTGGTTACGTGCTTGCCTCCCATGTAGCGTGCCAGGGTTCGATTCCCTGTCGCTTTATTGATTTTCTCCGTTCGTGGACTGGGTGTTGTGTTGTCCTCATCATTATTTCATCCTTATGACCGGCACGTATGTCGCCCAATGTGGCGTCGACTGAAATAAGACTTGCACTCGGCGGCCGAACTTCCCTGAATGGCGCCTCCGGTCAACAATGCCATCAACTCATTTTATTTGAATCTCGCGGTGGACAGCGGCTACAATGTTTCGGCTCATCAATGTATATGTCTATGTATATTAATATCTTCATGTAGACGTAGGAAATACTGAAGTGGTTGTTAGTACGGAAGAGAATTAAAAACGGGCAACTACAAAAAACTGTAATACAACAATGAGTAGCATCACTGTAATCATCATTCAAGTTACTCATGAAGTACAGGGTGTCCATAATTGAAGTTCCAGTTTCTAAACGCTGTAGAAACGAAACTGCTGCTCAGAATGACATCAAATTTGAACAGGATGTTGTTGAGACAAGGGGAAACGTCATGGGGAAAAATAACGAAAGTTTGCCAATAGATGGCCCCACAAGCCTCAGAACATACGCACCAGCAGACCAGCACCAGACAGATGTTTCTCAGTTTGCGTGCGAGACGCCCACTATGACTGCGCCTAAGGATTAACGAGTGCAGCTGGTAAATCTTCTAAAAGAACTGCAACTATGAGCCAGTAGCCTGCAGAAGTTCCGTGCACTGAAGGGTATGCAAAATGGCATTGGTCCAACGTCTACTAAGGGTCTGCAGAAAATGATTATAAAATTCGGAAAGACAGGTTCTTTTGAAGTGCAATGCGGAAGACGGAGGAAAACAGTCGATTTGACCTCTCTCGAAGAAGTGGCCACAGCATTGCAGGAGCGGCCGAGCTGCGGTGTGTAAACATGCAGTGCATGGGGGACTGTCCGAACGTTGGACATAGCTTCGAGCACGGTGCATAAAATCCTGCGAAACATTCTGTATTGCTATCCATACAAAATCACCCATACTCAGGAATTGCTTCCTGGTGACCTGCCAGCAAGACAAACGTTCGCCATGGAATTTCTTGTTGTCGTGGAAGTGACAATTGAATGGCCATGGTAATTACTGTGGACAAACGAAGCCCATTTTCATCTCGAAGGACATGTCAATACGAAGACTTGCAGAATATAGGTAATGGAAAATCCGCACGCACTTAAGCCGGCGCCACTTCATTCTGTAAAGGGGACTGCGTGGTGCGGGTTGATGGTTTCGTTTATGGTATGGCCGTATTTTTCCGAGGAGATGAGTCCTGCGGGTCCTGTTACCTGTACCGTCACTGGTAAAAGGTATGGCAGTCCTTCAACAGCTTGGATATGCAGGTGCGACAATGATTACGCAACATTATGATTCTCCGCACGTTGCACAGCCAGAGAAACGGCTGCTGCAGTTTTATTTCAGAAATGCTAGAACTATCAGCCATTAGTTTCCTACTGCCTGGCTATCCAAATCACCTGATATTAATCCGTGTGACTTCTAGATGTGGAGTTAACTGTAACATGTTGAGGCCATGGCTCCAGTTACGAACGTAACTGAACTGAATGCACGCATTGTGTAAAGCATTCTGAACATGGCACCGAGACGCTCCAATCTGTTGTGGAACATGCTGTTTCTCTATTTCAGTTTGTGGCAGAAAATGATGTACAGCAGACTCAACATGAATTGCGCCAATCTCAAGACAATTACTGATTGAAACCGACGTCATTGTGCTTTTTGTGCGATTTTTGGCCTCAGGATAATAAAAGACCGATCTTTCCCATCCGATGTGGTTCGATCTTGCTGTGGTGTGTGAACTTAACTAAATAACAGTGTCACAAATAACAGTGTCACAACTGTTGATGGTCGAACTCGTGCAGTCATGGACTTTGAACGGTACGGATTGTTTAATCTGCAACTCGAACCACAGCCGTCGTATTGCGATTCATCTGTCAGTTGTAGCCAATCCTATTTGCGTTCATAGCTTACGGCTCCATCTATTGGTAAGATTTTAGTTATTTTCTCCCATGACGTTTTTTCCTGCGTCAATAATACGAGTATACTCCTCAAATATGTAGTCATTCTGAGCCGTGGCTCTCTTTCTATGTCTTATTGAAACTGGAACTTTAATTATGGACATCCTGTAAAATCCATACTTGGTGAACTGCCTCATTAAGATCTTTTGAATAGACCTATGAATTAGGCGCGTCGACCAGTGCCACGTCCTCAGTCTTGAATAGGTGCGTGTACACACATACTTTCATGCCAGCAAGCAGCCTGTTTCGATTAGGCTATGATACGTTGCTCTTCACTCCCTTGCGACAAGAAAAAGAATGAAACTTTTCCGTCTGCGCACTCTCATTCGCGTCCCGCCTCAACCGTGCAGGAAACACTTGCTTCGTTCTTGGTAGAAACTGCTTATCGATTCAGAGTGAGCACCGACTGCTGTTTTCACCTGACTGAATAACATAGCTTCAAATTCCAGCTCTCCTCCTTTCTAGTAGCTATCTCTTTGTTGCATAACATCGTCCACTTGGCAAAACTGATCACTGGTGTAGTTTGTGACAAGGAAGTACTACCTGTAAGCCGACTATCACGCTGCTGTGCTATATGTATAATTATTGATAGCCGAAAGTCAATGGTGACTCTAAGATTGTTTTTAATTCCGCTGTAAAAAGGAAGAACGTATTTCGAATTTCCATATTACTAATTCCTTGTATTATGAAAAGAACAGTTGCTACTCACCATATAGCGGAGATGCTGAATTGCGGGTAGGCACAACGAAAAGACTGTCAGAAAGCGACCTTTCGGCTAATAAGGCCTTCGTCGGAAATAGACAACGTACACACACACACACACACACACACACACACAGGCAAACACAGCTCATACACAGATACAGTGTGGCTCATAAGTTGTGCGTGCAGTGCGGTTTGTAAGGTGACAAGAGAAACACGGGAAAGAAGAGTAAGAAGGACGGATCCTGAGTATAGTAACGCATTAGAAAATAATTTTTGGTGCTAAAAGCTTTACAATTGTCCTTATTCTATACTGCTTGCGGTACTGGTTACCGTCTCCACAGGAGCACTTGCAAATTACAAAATGTGATAATGCAAATGTGTGATTTCCTATAATCTTACAACAAGAAAGTAAGTCAAAATATTTCGAAGCATCAGATACTTACATAATATACATCACTTGCTCAAAATTACTTATCTCCCAAATACGGTAATATCACATGTGACATGTCACGAATTATCACAATAACTGTTTTGCTGAATTTCCACTGTAGTATATCCACACAATCAAAGTGTGGTAACATATACACACTTAATCTTTACATGTAATAACGAACACCAGCTCAGTCTGAACTTAGTCTATACAAGAAGACACTACTTTGTCGATGTATAATACACAAGTCATAATACAGTATAAAGATAAAATTACAATATTAAAACAAGAAGGTATTGCAAGTTCATCAAAGGACGTACCCACGTCGGTACACAGGTAATAATGCAATCCATAGATAAAATTACAGCTGTAATTACAATTGCAATTTTATCTTTGAATTATGTAATAACCTGTGTACTGACCTCTGTAAGTTCTTTGGTGAATGTGTGAAGTCTTGGTCTTATAATACTGTAATTTTATCTTTGAACTATATTATGACCTATGTACTAACCTGTGTATATCCTTTGATTAACATGTAATGTGTTCTTCCTTTAATATTGTAATTTTGTCTTTGGACTGTGTTATGACCTGTGTACTATATAGCAAGGATCTAGTGTCTTTTTCTATAGATCATATTCCTACGAGCCTGTAGTGATTATTTGATATGACGTTTAACTGCGTTCATGTTATCACATTTCGATTGTGTAAATCTACTACAGTGGAACTTCAATGAAACAATTATTATGAAAATTCATCGCAAGTTACACCCAGGGTTTCCATGTTTGGCAGAGATATCAATTTGACCGGTTGATGTACATTAAGTATGTATCCAATGTCTCAAAAATTTTACACCGGTTTTCGTGTTGTAAGGCTCTAAAAAAGTCACATTATTGTATTATCTTAAGTTTCACCTTGTAATGTCTCCCATGCAGATGGTAGCCAGTACCGAAATCGGTAGAAAATAAATAAAATTACACAGCTGTTGGCTTAAAAAATAATTTTTTTTGTAATGTGAATAACTTGGTTTTCTCGAAACCTCAGCCAGATTTCATTCCAGCATCAGGTGTGTTTCATTTTACCAATATAGGATGAAACTTGAGATTACACAAAATTTTGACAACCTTTTATTGCAAAGCTTGTGGACACACACTTCCTTTGGTTTGAACATCCACAGCATAAACAAAGTTTGCAGTGTGGCGACTCTCCAACAAGTGTCTTATAATTGACCAGGTGCAGAACCGGTCTATGCTTTGGTAATGCTCATAACGAATACAAGTCGAATAGAAAACCATAATTGCTTGAAGACGAATGGAGTGCTCGATGCAATGGACATCGAAGTAATACCACGAACTGATCGCAATCTTTTCTATTGAATTCTTTACGGTGAGTTTTGTTCACAGCTTTAAGTCGATATTACACAATAATACTTCAGGGACATGTGTTTTAGGCTGAACTGATATAATAGTATTCGTGGAGGCTCAAGAAAAGTTAAAAGGACAGGGTTCGGTCCAGCAGGAATAGGTTAGGGATGTCTCCTGCCATAGGAATCTAATTTTGTGTGTTATTTGAAAGACCGAATGTGACTGTAGATAAAACTAAATCTACAAGTACTGTATTCAACTTCTAAATATCTCTGAAACCATCTACTTTGACCTTGCAGACCCGAGGAGTCTTACGTCTGGAACCGAAATGCCTGCATCAATTCTAACCACAGCTTCATACAGATTTATAAGTGTTTATAAATAGCTACTAATTACTAATATCTGGTTTTATCATTTGCTTCAGATTTTATACCCTTGAAGTCTAAATGCTGTAAAAAGTAGTCGTTAAATATTAGTCAACACATTGAAAACGGTCACAGCACTTAAACTTTACCCTTTAAGTATACTGAATCTCATGACCACGATTTTATTGCCGTGAAAATATTCCCCTCTGTATGAAATCCAACCTATGAAGGAAAAATACCACGTTCTGACTACTATTAGGACTTATACTGTAGAGAACCAACAGTTCAACGGTTGCTTTAAACATTTACTCTCGCCTGCTGCCAGACATGCCAAAAACCAAGTAACCATTTACTGTACTGAGTACATCAACAAATGGATTTGAGTACGTGGTGAGATATACTAGTCGTAACGATTCAAAGGACTCCGTTATGCCAAGTACCATGTGTGGTCGTCATAGTGGGCCAAATGTGCTGTAGGTTAAGCGGCGAGAGTTTCGCCTGAACTGTAGACATGAGGAGCATTTCCATTGATTTCATCAGGCAGTACTCGTAAAAGTTCACACTGAAAAGGATTTTAAGTCTTGAAAAATGCAATTGGTTCCAAAATGGCTCTGAGCACTATGGGACTTAACATCTGAGGTAATCAGTCCCCTAGAACTTAGAACTACTTAAACCTAACTAACCTAAGGACATCACACACATCCATGCCCGAGGCGGGATTCGAACCTGTGACCGTAGCAGTCGCGCGGTTCCGGACTGAAGCGTCTAGAACCGCTCAGTCACCGCGGCCGGCTGAAAAATACAAATACATCTTCTTACTTTATCTGGCACAACTCATATTGACAAAATGTAGACAGGGCACGCAAAAGAACGTTGCTCCCAATATTTTATTACACTACAGTTTGAGCGTTGTGTACTATGTAATGTTTGTTAAAAGCCTTTGTTGCTTGCATAATAGATGTTCTGTCCATTATATGCGTCAACTTGGACGTCTCTCTGGAGGCCTGCATTTCAGATGACAAAAGAAATTCCATTAATGATTCATCGAACGGTCCATTACCATGGATCTGATGCATAAACTTTAGAGAAACGTACAGGGTGCAGCTTTAAATCCAGACAAATGAAACTTTTTTCTTAGAAGCAAATTTACGAAAACAAAATACAAATGAAAATGAAACTCCTTTCACATGTAAGTAATGGTATCTTTCGAGAGTGACATTACTCCATCTAACTCCCTTCAACCGCAGTGACAGCTTCCAATCTCTCCCAGAAGGGATCGCGTGAACTCTTTAAAACAGCGCTGTGCATATTCGCGAAAGCTGCTTCGATAGCGGTGCGTACAAATGCGAAATTAGGGATGCCTCGTCTTATTGCTAACTATTTCGATTACTCTCCAAACATAGCAGTCTCATCATCATCATCATCATCATCATCATTTAACACTGATTATGCCTTTCAGCGTTCAGTCTGGCGCACAGTCCCCCTTATAAAATTCCTCCATGATCCCCTATTCAGTGCTAACATTGGTGCCTCTTCTGATGTTAAGCCTATTACTTCGAGATCATTCTTAACCGAATCCAGGTACGTTCTCCTTGGTCTGCCCCGACTCCTCCTACCCTCTACTGCTGAACCCATGAGTCTCTTGGGTAACCTTGCTTCTCCCATGCGTGTAACATGACCCCCCCATCTAAGCCTGTTCACCCTGACTGCTACGTCTATAGAGTTCATTCCCCGTTTTTCTTTGATTTCCTCATTGTGGGCACCCTCCTGCCTTTGTTCCCATCTACTAGTACCTGCAATCATCCTAGCTACTTTCATATCCGTAACCTCAACCTTATTGATAATGTAACCTGAATCGACCCAGCTTTCGCTCCCATACAACAAAGTTGGTCGAAAGATTGAACGGTCCACAGATAACTTAGTCTTGGTACTAACTTCCTTCTTGCAGATGAGAGTATATCGTAGCTGAGCGCTCATTGCATTAGCTTTGCTACACCTCGCTTCCAGTTCTATCACTATGTTGCCATCCTGTGAGAATATGCATCCTAAGTACTTGAAACCGTCCACCTGTTCTAACTTTGTTCCTCCTATTTGGCGCTCAATCCGTCTATATAGCAGTCTTGGGCGCTCAAATCCGGGCTAATTGGGGGCCAGAACTTCTTGTACCAGGACATTTTAGCGTTATCTGAGAGCCATTTTTGGACTAAATGGTTCGTATGGTTGGTATGACTATTAAGGTAAATACATTGTTCTCTATTAAAATCTTTCATTTGCTAACTATGCCCATCGGTAGTTAGTACCTTCCGTAGTTTGAATCTTTTATTTAGTTGGCATTAGTGGAGCTCGCTGTATTGCAGTAGCTTGAGTAGCGAAGATTTTTGTGAGGTAAGTGATTTGTGAAAGGTATAGTTTACTGTTAGTCAGGGCCCATTCTTTTCTAGGGATTATTGAAAGTCTGCCATCCGACCCATTTTTCGCTCACTGACATTCAATATTGGCGCCAGTTTCCTCAGAGATTGCCTCGGATCCTCCAAAACCAGCACCTGAATCTTTCCGTTAACTGTCGCCGTTCGTGACACACGTTTCCTCGAATGAGGTTTCCTCGAAGGTTTAGCGGAATCTTCCCCGGAGTTCTCCGAAGCGTAATACTTAACCACAATATCGTAATCTTGGGTGCCCGAAGGATTGAACCATTTCAGTGGGCGAACACCCGGTGCGCAGACTTCTTCTGTTGTACTCCTCACTCGTCCATAGCATCTCGGCCATTTCCAGATTCCGAATGTTTACTAGATGTCTACGGCTTTCAAGAACGCCAGTCGCGACTTCCGGCTGAATTAAGAGATGGCAGGAAATTAAAATTGTAATTCAAAAAAATGGTTCAAGTGACTCTGAGCACTATGGGACTTAACTGCTGTCGTCATCAGTCCCCTAGAACTTAGAACTACTTAAACCTAACTGACCTAAGGACAGCACACACATCCATGCCCGAGGCAGGATTCGAACCTGCGACCGTAGCGGTCACGTGGTTCCAGACTGTAGCGCCTAGAAACGCACGGCCACTCCGGCCGGCTAAAATTGTAATTCGTCCGGATTGAAGCACCGCACCCTGTGTAAGTAGGCTGTTTAGGTTTTCTTATTGGTAACGCCACCTCTGTCTGAAAATCACTGGCTGTGCTGTGTGCAGTCTGTGGCTGCTTTGCATTGTTGTAATACTCGCCATTGTAGTGTTAGGCAGCTGGCTGTGAACAGCACGTAGCGTTGCGCAGTTGGAGGTGAGCCGCCAGCAGTGATGGATGGGGGGAGAGAGATGGCGGAGTTTTGTAATTTGTCATGAACTGATATATATATTATGACTATTAAAGTAAATACATTGTTCTCTATTAAAATCTTTCATTTGCTAACTATGCCTATCGGTAGTTAGTACCTTCCGTAGTTTGAATCTTTTATTTAGTTGGCAGTAGTGGAGCTCGCTGTATTGCAGTAGCGAAGATTTTTGTGAGGTAAGTGATTTGTGAAAGGTATAGTTTACTGTTAGTCAGGGCCCATTCTTTTGTAGGGATTATTGAAAGTCAGATTGCGTTGCGCTAACAAAATATTGTGTGTCAGTTTAAGTACAGTCTTGTATAAATTGTTCAAAGGGGATGTTTCATATGGCGACCCTGCCAGGATACCTCACTGGAATCTTCTGATTTTTTCTCGTAGTTTGTGTAATTAGTGTAGCTTTTGTTTATTGCTAGCGCATAATTATAGAGAGAATTTCCTTTTTAGTTGTAGTTTTTCATTGTTGTACAGTAAAACAGTTGTGGCATGCATGTAGATTTGCAGCAAGTATTTCGCAGCTGCGATTGCAATTAACGAGATATTATTTTCAGTGCTACGTTAATGTGTTCTCTTATTTTTGCTCTTCAAATTGTGCTTTTCTGTGTTATCGTGTGAAATATTTGCTACAATAATGGCGTGTGAAAAACGTAATACTAGGCTCCAAAGTAAACTGAGAAATGACAGTGAAGACGAAAGCAGTGTGTTAGCGCCACCGAGTAATGAATTAACTAATGTTCAAAGTAGTAATCTGGTAATTGTACATAGGGAAATGGAGTGGGCTGCAAACAATGGTGTAGGCAGTGAAACAATTAGTGAACAGGGAAGCATAATCGATCGATCGCTCGGCAACAGCTCGCCTCAGGGATCCGAAATGACAGGCACAACTTTGCAAATACTGTAGATTCAGGTTCTGCGACCTCACCATTTTCTCAAATAAGTCAAGACACATTTTCTGTTTGTCAAAATGTGAATGTTGCTGGTGCAAAAGCACTGCCGAAAAGTGTAGAGGAACAGATTCCAGACACTAATGCATTGTTATTACAGCTAATGCAACAAATGGAACAAAATCAGAGACAAACACAGCAAAAGCTTGAAAAGTTAGATGCAATGGAACAACACCAGAGACAAACACAGCAACAGTTAGACACAGTGGAACAAAATCTCAAAAAGTTAGACACAGTGGAACAAAATCTCAAAAAGTTACACACTACACTTGAACAAACACGTGAAGATTTAACCACTGAGTTACATAACATCGAATCGAAATGTCAAAAGGTCTGTAATGACGTAAAAACACAAATTTGTGAGCATTTCCAACCTATTTTTTCGCGTCATGAAAACGTATTACAGAATCGCGAAGCAGCCATAAAAGAACTGCAAACTATTGTTCATGAAAATCATGAGACCTTGCAAGCTAAAAGTGACTCAGTTGCATCTACCGATTCGGTTACGCAACTTGCAAGAACTCAGGAAAACTTAAAGGACACAGTAGATACCCTGAAAATTGGTTCAGAAAGACACATGGAGGAAATAAGTACACTATCGGAGAAAGTAGCCGAACTTTCGGATCAGGTCACTAACTTATCTACAAAGGTAGATGATGATCTGAATGACACAAGACCCGTAGCCTTCACTGACACAGAAGAGTATGAACAAATAAGAAAATTCAAACAAAATCAAAATCAAATCAATACACAGTACAAAAGAGAAATCCGGGAAGTACAAGATCAGTTGACGCAGGTAATACAAGAATTACGTGTTTCAGAGGACACTCGCGCTCCAATACGGGAAGAGGGACATAGAAATACGGAACAAACACAAAATAATAACACAGGACACTTCGGAAATTATGAAAGAAATTGGCAAGGCCCATTGGATTTTGAGATGGAACCGCCGAAACGAAGTAACAATGACCGACATGCGACTCGCCGACATGACGATTTTGACTATAAGCTGTTCATTACTACACGTAAATTCAAAACATTTAAGAATTCTGGCAACGACATTCATCCACAAGCATGGCTCCATCAATTCTCTCATTGTTTTCCTCCCAACTGGTCGTTATAAGACAGATTAGAATTTATGTGTGGCTACTTAGAGAATGAACCAGCTGTAAGAATGCGATCGGTCATTCACGATTGCCACAGTGAAGGAGAATTTTACCATGCCTTCCTCTCAGCATATTGGTCTCAAGCCACACAAGACCGAGTAAAACATGGCATCATAATGATGAAACATTTCGAACAATCTGAATTTTCCAGTCTTGTGAAATATTTTGAAGACATGTTGCGTAAGAATCAGTATCTTTCAAACCCATACAGCCCCTCAGAACTCATCCGCATTTGCTTACTCAAATTGCCTGAACATTTACGACATATTATTTTAGCAGGACGTTGCAAAGAAGACATTGAGGCTTTTCAGGGACTGTTACAAGAACTGGAAATTGACACAGACAGTCGCAGGATGCGAAAACAGGAAAACAATCACTACAGGTCACATCCGTCACAATTCCGTGACGACAGAAACAATAACTGGACACGACAGGTCTATTCGTACAACGCAAATCGTGACCAAAATAGACACCACCCGTACGACAACCGTTGGCAGAGTAGTAATAATTACAGGGAAAGATCACCTCTCCACGGTAGTGACTATCACAGAGACAATCAGAGAAACAGACAATATGGGAACCAAAATAATTATTATTACGGGAGACAGAATAACTTTAGACGCAACGGTCCAGCGCGTAGTTACGATTCAGGGAGAAATTCTCCACCACTTAACCGACAAGAAAGAAACTACAGGAACTACCGACATGACGACAGACGATGTGATCGTAACGACAGACCTGAATTGCATCAGAACTGGCGGGATTCAAACAGAGCAGGGCCTTCTCGTCATGGTGAATTTGTAGAAGTTAGGTCTCCAAACCCCAATAACGGTGCGCGCCAACAAAGAGACCATAGGCAATGACTCACACCACTGTCTGCCACAAAACGTACTTATGAAACTGACGACGCAGCTGCCGTAGCTAGTAATTACGTAAAAATGGAAGACATTAGGGACATCTTACTCCAAGAACACGACGTAAAACATAACAACATTGCATATCCTGTGATTCACATTACAGTAAATGACGTAAAATTTACGGCAGTACTTGACTCTGGCAGTCCCATTTCAGTAATCAGTGAAACAGCCTTTAGCAAATGCAACAAATCGAACGATTGCCCCACACTTCCGTTACGTAAGATTAAATTACAAGGTGCAATCTTTGGAAAAAGTGTAGATGTACGCCAACAAACCAACTTAGAATTCTTTTGTCAAAGCCACAGCTTCTCTGTGAACTTTCTTATTGTTCCATTATTGTCGACAGAAATTATACTGGGAGTAGACTTTTTGAATGAATACAAAGCAATCTTAAACTTTCACGATGCTGAAATAACTTTAGAAAAAGAAGGTAAGTCAGTAGCTTTGAAATTTGAAGATTGGCTCTCAAACCATGACGAAGAAATTAATCGGCTTTACCTCCTGTTAGACAACAGTTCGGAATTTTCGACGGAACTTGACGCTAACAATCATTCTGCAAGTACTGACAGGGATGATATCGACGGCGCATTTGACACTAATAAGTTAATTCAGAATAAAATTCAAACAATTGAGAATTGTAATGACACTGATAGGCAGGACCTTTTTGAGATTTTACAAGCACATTCCACAGTTTTTACTCACAAAACAGGAACAATCAAGGGATTTCAATACCAATTTCGTGTTCGTGAGCATACTAAATTTTGTGTTAGACCATACATAATTCCAGCACATCATAGGGACCGTGTTAGCACAGAAATACAATCTATGCTTGACGAGGGCATTATTGAGTCTGCAGTAAGCTCATACAACAATCCATTACATGTTGTTGAGAAGAATAATGGATCGATCAGGCTTGTCTTAGATTCGAGACATATCAATACTATCATTGATATTCCTGAAACAGACTGGCTGCAAACGTTGGAAGAACTTCTTCAAAATTTTAATGGTGTAAAAGTGTTGTCTTCCATTGATCTCAGATCCAGCTTTTATCAGATCGAACTTCATCCAGAATGTAGAAAATACACAGCTTTCCTTTGTTTCGGCGTTTGTTATCAGTTTCGGAAACTTCCTTTTGGTTTGAACATTTCTTCAGCAGCATTCATTCGCGGGCTAAATTCCATATTACCTGAATTCTTAAAACGTCACATCACCTTATATGTAGACGATATTCTGATAGCAGAAGCCTCATGGGAACAACACAATCGCATCCTCAACAGCGTGTTACATATTTTTGCAGAATCTGGAATTACAGTTAACTTGGAAAAGTCTGAATTCGGTAGGACAAAAGTGAAGTTTTTGGGACATATTATTTCTTCTGAAGGCATTCAGCCGGATCCTGAAAAGTTAGAAGCAATCAGAGCCATTCCAGTTCCATCTACAAAAAGACAAGTCCGCAGTTTTCTAGGTCTCGTAAATTTTTACCGTCGTTTTCTGAATATGCAAATTTTTGTTACACCAAAACTTTGTTCTCTCACTGGAAAAAATACTATTTGGAACTGGGACGAACAAGCACAGTTGGAATTCAATTCTTTGAAAGAATCGCTACTTAACGCGCCAATACTAGCTCATCCAGATCTGTCACAAGATTTCTGCCTTAGCACGGATTCTTCTAAAGCCGGTCTTGGTGCCCATTTATTTCAAGAAGCCATAGAAAATGACACTACCGTTCAGAAAACCATTTCTTTTGCTAGCCGAGTGCTAACAAAATCTGAAAAAAATTATTCCGTTACTGAATTAGAAGCTTTGGCTATCGTTTGGACATTTAACAAATTCCGTTTCTTTCTTTCTGGTAAGCACGTAAAAGTATACAGTGATCATCGTGCATTACAATTTCTTATGTCTTCAAAATTGAATCATGACAGGTTAAAACGTTGGGCATTGTTTCTGCAAGAATTCCGCTTCACAATAGTCTACATTCCTGGCAAGGAGACCATTGTTGCGGACGCACTGTCACGCGCACCGGCTGGGCTTGAGAAAAGTAACACAGAAGGCAACCTCGAGAAAAATTTCAGTATTCTTTACATTCAGAAAGTCGCCTTTGGAAACTTCATCACCACATCTTTAAAGAACATTGCTCATGAACAAGATAAAGATCCGATTTGGAAAGACATCAAGAGCAAATGGCATGAAAAGACACACACACAGATTCGGCATTATTACCTGGTTAGATACAACATACTCTTCAAACGCTGCACTGTTGATGACAAGCTATGGGTACTTTGCATTCCTGACGATTTTGTTAATAAGCTCATTTGGTACATTCATTTCAGCTACGCACATTTTGGTCCACGAAAATGTTATCATATTCTTCGAACGACTTGTTATTTTAACAATATGGAAAAGAGAATTCGAAGAGTCTTGTCTATTTGTAAACTTTGTCAAAAGGCGAAACCATCTACTGTCTCACATCGTACTCCGTTATTTCCTATCATTCCTTCTAAATTAAAAGAATTTGCTGCTGTTGATCTCTTGGGACCGCTTGTCAGAACATCTAATGGATTTTCGTACGTTTTAGTCGCTGTTGAACTTACTTCAAAATTTGTTTCTTTCACTCCGTTACGTAAAGTCACTGGACGATCTGTATCCAACGCCTTTGTTAAAAATTTCTTACGTGAAGTTGCACACGTTAGCAAAGTCATTTCAGATAACGGACCGCAATTCAGATCTGCTGTTTGGTCACGCATGCTTTGGAATCATAAAATCAAACCAGTTTTTATTTCATTGTACTCACCACATTGTAACCCGTCTGAACGGATTATGAAAGAAATCAATAAGCTTTGCAGACTTCATTGTCACAGAAAGCATCAGCATTGGGACAGATATTTACACTTATTTCAAAATGTGCTGAATGAAATGCCTCATGATTCCACTGCTTTACCACCTACTCTTGTACTAAAGAATGAAGAACCACCGAACAGAATCAGAGAGCTTGTACCTTTCCCAAATACACGTAAACTTCGACACAAAGACATAATTGATTTGGCTCTCAAAAATATAAAATCTGCAGCAGACAAAAGGAGAAAACTACACGGTAAAGCAAATGCAGAGAAATTGTATATTGGTCAGAAAGTTCTCATTAAAGCTCATTCATTGTCACATAAGAAGAAACACTTGAGTCACAAATTCTTTCTAGTTTACAATGGACCTTACAGAATCCGATGTATACCACATGATAATTGCATTGAAGTTGAAACTCTGCGTACTAGGAAGAGTAAAGGTTTACACCACATTTCACATGTAAAACCGTTTAATGAAAGATAATCTGCCTTTTAACTTTGTCTTTGCCATATAACTTTTCACTTTACATTACTAGTATGCTTTGTCAGACTTAGAATCTGTTAATATGCAACAATGTTTGAAGTTAAATATCCAGTCAAGAACCAAGAGAACTTATTTAAACAGAAATTAAGAATGCATTGTTATAGTGAACTGACGACACATCGTTATTGTGTGTGTACATTCTTGTTTGTTAGTGGCACGATTACGTAACGACCATAAGGCTCACATACTTAAAACATATACTGGTACTGCTAATGAGATTTTAATGCAACATTTTGGTTTACTTGAAAATATATTCTGGATTTAAAGTACTTTCTGTGAGATACCAGATGACACAGTGGTTAGTTTATGTGACAGCTACACGATTTTATCACAACGCTACTAATGAGTGACAATATACAATGTTGCTTTTGCGGCGTTTCTGTTTTATATCTGCACAGTTTTTCTGTTTTATTCTGGAAAGTAAAACATGTTTTAGTAGTAACTTTTGTAGTATAGCTACAATGAGACAGGGTTTTCTGTAGCACAACAATAAGTTACAGCACAGTACGTTCTTCACCACAACAATAAGCGTAATAACTAAGATATCTATACGCAAAGCATTTCACTTTGGTTTATCATGAGGTAAGTACATTGTCTTCTGCAGAACTTAGCTTTCGGAGGACGATAACTACGACACTTCCACAGAGATAATCTTACAGCAAGACGCATATTTAGCGCTACAGGACACGTATTTGAGTGATTAATTTTGTACTTAAAACATTTATTTTTAAAGATTTTTGAATTACAAAGAAAGTTTTCCGTGATACATTTCATTCCATTGCTGTAATCTGTAACACCTGAGGGTATAATTACAATAATCTTCAGGGGTGTACACGCTTACTTTGTGTACCATGTGTGTGGCAACCACAAGGAACCCTAGCTAATATGGTATTTGCTTATACAACTTTACACATCGGTACCATATTTCTCTAACACACAAATTACACAGCTATCTGATCATTTAACAGAGAAAGAAACTTTTTTTTTACTACATCAGTGACAGATGTTTAAGTAATTACACATTTGGATAACTTCACACTTATGAAATTGTATTTTGTCAGTCCTTTGTGAAATGTTCATATTTTTTCGGAACCATTGTGATACTATGAGAGCTTTGAATGTCGTATTTGTTACGGGATCATGATTTTTAAAGTACGTTTGAGGTAGATGACACTATTGAAATGAGCAGAGAATTTTTTTTAGGCTTTGAAATTATTGGAGGAAGCTACGACGATTGTGAGAATTGACTGAGATGTTATGATATTATTACGACGACGATGTGTACTATGCTGTTGAGATATGTTTATGATCAATAAGATGAGGCTACCATATATGAGGAATAAGAAGTATGTTGGAAACCAAGAATCGTGCTTTAAGAGTTATGAAAGTGCGTAAATGCGTGACTGTATCACAATGCTGACGAATATTTTATTTGGACACTTATATTTATAGAATTTTCTTTCTACAGATTTGCAACGCTAATTCTTGACCTGTGAAATATTTTTATGTGAGACTGTCACTGTAGCGGAAACTGCTGTCGTAAATATTTCCGTAAGAAAGTTAAGTGACCACCTGCACGTAATGCGTCGCGGGCACCCACCTGGGCGACAGCTGCCCAAAAAAAAGCTATTAGCCTTTCAGCGGCACAGGTAGAAAAAGAAGGGGAGGCCATTATACTCGCTATTGACATTTCCTTGTTGAAAGCATACTGTGGAGCTCATAATTTATGATATTTACTGAAATGCCTAATGAAATGACGAGTAATATTTTTACATCTGCACACCTGATTACGACAAGCGTCTTTCTACGAGAGTTGAGAGAATTTCTACTAACTTATGAAATGTCACATGACTATTGAATGATATTTTTATGCTTTGGTTTGCGTAATTGCTTATTTCATTTGATACCTGTTTTCCAGCTGTGTTACAGCATTAGTTTTATAAAATAAACTTAGATGCATTTGCTAATGTGAACACTTTCTGTCAACAGATCTATTAAATGATAATTTTGTAATCCACATTCTTTAAAAAAAGGAGCACTTGGAAAGGAAAGAACAATAAGAAGGCACTAGTAACAGTAACTGGACACATAATTTTCTTTTCAAGTTCATGGTAATATTTTTTTTATAATAAGTTGTTGTGGTGCACCACTTTAATTACTTAGACATTAAGATGTGATTATACATTTCCCTTATCTGCATTGTTATCTTTAGTGTACTATTTTTTCTGCTTGAGCTATGTCATGTTTAGATATAAGCAGCTGTTTGCCAGGCAGAGTGCTACTGAACTTTAATTTGTGTTACTCTGCTAAGCCAGATTTATTTTTTTGTTTGCTGTGCATTGCCTCATATTAGTTGTAATGTTGAATTGCTTGGTAATTTAGATTTACTGTAGCTTGCTTTGCGATTTTCCATTTTTTTTCATTGCTGTTTATATTAACTGTTTTATGTGCTGCTGCATTGCCTCGTCCCTTAGTTTAGCATCTGAGCTCATAGATTTAACTTAGCTTAAGAGGGGGTAGCCTATAAGAGAATGAGTTGCGATGAATTTGAAGAAATGCACTGAGAGGCTATACGAGAAAAGTACGGGAAGGAGGTATAGATAGGACCTTTTGGGAATAATGATGAATGAAGGGAGATCTCCAAGAAGTAAAGAAAGTTTTGTTCACAAAACACTGCAGTAAAACAAACCCTGTCCTTTCCTTGTATTATTCCGCTGTATGTTTGTGTACCCTTGGGTATTTATGTTTTTCCTGTATTTATATGTTTATCTGATAAGACTTATGTTGTAGAATTTTTCTAATACTAAGCTACATTCACTATGATGAGGAATACTGTTATCCTCAAACATAATTTGCATTTCTAATATGTTATTTTCTTTGTAAAGATGTTTAGACATTATTTATTCTGTTTTGTTTTAATGCTCATGTTTGAAGTTGATGTTTCAAAAGTTATTCTGATCTTTTATATATTTACTTATGTCATAATTCCTGTAACATTGATGTATATGTCTATTTCTATTCTTTTGTAAAGCCTGTTTTACTACAAATGTTATCTGTATTGTTATGTTCTTTAATGATGTATTCTGTACCTTTGTTATTGTATTCTCATGTTATAAAATTGTAATTGACACCAGTTTATCAAACTAAGTAACTTGTAAGCATTCATTTCACTGCACACATTTCCGTTGGTCGTAGTATATGGACAATATGTGAGAAGTAGGGACTGATAGTGTTTGCATGTGTGTTAATGATTCAGCAAGGGACTGGATAACAGCATTGCTGGATCTAAGGACAATTCCAGAAACTTTGTGAGTGCACAAGTGGTGGTTTATGGACTTGCTATATTGTCCGCAAGACTCTTCGATGGTGATTGTGCACCTGCACATTTGCAACAGATGGCTGCTGGCCGTCTCTACAAGGACTACAGTGGGTCTGCATCTTTGATGACCCACCAATCCCATTATCTCTACAAGGACTACAGTGGGTCTACATCTTTGATGATCCATCAATACCATTATTTCTACAAGGACTACAGTGGGTCTACACCTTTGCTGACTCACCAGTACCATTATCTCTACAAGGACTACAGTGGGTCTACATCTTTGATGATCCATCAATACCATTATTTCTACAAGGACTGCAGTGGGTCTGCACCTCTGGTGGCCCACCAATACCGTAATCTCTACCAGGACTACAGTGAGTCTGCTCTGTGATGACCTACCTACCAATATTCTTCAAAACTTCGAATGACTCAGCCGTGGGTTTGCTCTGTTGTGACCCATTACTTGTCTGCATGTCGAGAGTCAGCACCGTCTTTCCGTTGGAAGGACAACACTACTTCTTCAAGACGGCATGGAAATCCACTACTTCCATGTGCATTGTCTTTTACTGCTCAGACTTTGAGAAAAGAAACGGCAGTTTCACTGTGATGAATGATCAGGACTGTCTTTATAGACTGTGAGAAAATTTGAGCTTTTGACCAACATAATATCAATAAGTGTGTGCATTTTATTTCTTTGTTATTGTAACTATGAAAAATTTTTTCAAATCTGTATTGGCCACTGCCCAAGACAATTTGTAAAATTTTTTGTGGGGAGCATGGGGGCTATGTAAGTAGGCTGTTTAGGTTTTCTTATTGGTAACGCCACCTCTGTCTGAAAATCACTGGCTGTGCTGTGTGCAGTCTGTGGCTGCTTTGCATTGTTGTAATAATCGCCATTGTAGTGTTAGGCAGCTGGCTGTGAACAGCACGTAGCGTTGCGCAGTTGGAGGTGAGCCGCCAGCAGTGATGGATGGGGGGAGAGAGATGGCGGAGTTTTGTAATTTGTCATGAACTGATATATATATATATTATGACTATTAAGGTAAATACATTGTTCTCTATTAAAATCTTTCATTTGCTAACTATGCCTATCGGTAGTTAGTGCCTTCCGTAGTTTGAATCTTTTATTTAGTTGGCAGTAGTGGAGCTCGCTGTATTGCAGTAGCTTGAGTAGCGAAGATTTTTGTGAGGTAAGTGATTTGTGAAAGGTATAGTTTACTGTTAGTCAGGGCCCATTCTTTTGTAGGGATTATTGAAAGTCAGATTGCGTTGCGCTAACAAAATATTGTGTGTCAGTTTAAGCCCAGTCTTGTATAAATTGTTCAAAGGGGACGTTTCACCTGTATGATGCTTTTTCTATCAAAACGCTTTCGGCAAATATTTCTTAACGAGTAGGAAAGCAGTTTTCTTTGTACCCAAAATCCAGAAGCTCCAACTGAAGGTAAAGAGATTAGGTGGGCTGTATGTATCCTAGGCGTAGAATAAAATTCATTATTTCTGAAGATTAACTTACAGTTCGCTACTGCTTCAATAAGACGCACCGGAACATTCATTATCAAAATTTATGAAAATCCCTCCCAGGAGCCGCCATTTCATCGGAAGTGACGTGTAGTGCCGGGAGAGAGGGTTTGCGTGTTTCGACTTCGGTGGCGGTAGGGTCAGTCAAGCCTGAGTGCAAGTGATGGAATAACCGACTGCTTTCAACAATCAGCCGGCCAGTCGATTGCTTTTTCGTTCAGTTGGCTTTTTCTTCCAGTCGAATGAAATAATCGAATGAAACTAGTCTGCGGGCACGCTGCTCTCCAGATTAGAGCGGTTTTACTTAATGTGAGACAACCGACTGACACGACAACCTGTCGGTTACGCTGGCACTACCAGAGTCAGGGTCACAACAGCGGGCACGAGGAGTTGGCGCGGAGGCCGGTACCAGCGCAGTACTGCTGCAACCTGATAGAATGGAACTGTTTTTAATTTATGAACACCATCACACCTGTCCAGTAAAGTACAATACAAATAGTCACTAAAATTTGGCAGTGTTCCTTTCTTCTTCACGTAGAGCCCAATAACAATCATCACTGGCATATAGAGACAACTGAAGGATTTGAAAGCAGATAAATCACCAGGTCCGGATGGAATCCCAGTTCGGTTTTACAAAGAGTACTCTAAGGCATTGGCCTCTTACGTAGCTTCCATTTATCGCGAATCTGTCGCCCAGAACTAAGTCCCTAGTGATTGGAAAAAAAGCGAAGGTGACCAATATCCCATACTTCTTGACAGATTAAAACTATGTGCGGGACCGAGACTCGAAGTTTCTGTGAAGTTTGGAAGGTAGAAGAGGAGGTACTGGCAGAATTTAGGCTGTGAGGACGGGTCGTGAGTCGTGCTTGGGTATCTCAGTTGGTAGAGCACTTGCCCGTGAACGGCAAAGGTCCCGAGTTCGAGTTTCGGTCTGGCACCCAGTTTTAATCTGTCAGGAAGTTTCATATCAGGGCACACTCCGCTGCAGAGTGAAAATCTCATTCTGGATCCCATACTTCTGTTTGCTGCAGGATCCTTGAACATAATCTCAGTTCGAATATGTCAAACTTTCTAGAGACTGAGAAGCTTATGACCACGAATCAGCATGGTTTTAGAGAGCATCGCTCTTGTGAAACTCAGCTTCCCCTTTTCTCACGTGATATACTGATAACTACGTGTGAAGGGCAACAGGCAGGTTTCATATCTCTAGATTTCTGGAAAGCATTTGACGTGGTGCCACACTGGAGACTGTTAGCGAAGGTATGAGTATGTGAAATAAGTTCACTGGTATGTAAGTGGCTCGAAGACATCGAAAGTAATAGATGCCAGTGCATGGTCTTCGACGGCGAGTATTAATCAGCGGCAAGGGTATCATCAGAAGTGCCCCAGGGAAGTGTGATGGGACCACTGTTGTTCTCTGTGTACATAACTGATATACCTGACAGTGTGGGTAGCAATCTGCTGCTGTTTGTTGGTGATGCCGTGGTGTACGGTAAAGTATCGAAGTTGAGTAACTGTAGGAAGATACAAGAAGACTTAGACTAAATTTCTAGTTAGTGTCATAAACGGCAGCTAGTACTAAATGTGGAAAAATGTAAGTTAATGCGGATGAGTAGGAAGAACGAATCTGTAATGTCCGGGTGCAGTATTAGTGGTGTCCTGCTTGACAGAGTCAAGTCGTTTAAATATCTAGACGTAATGTTTGCGAAGCGATATGAAATGGAGTGAGCATGTGGGAACTGTGGTAGGAAAGGCGAATGGTAGACTTCGGTTTATTAGGGGAAATTTAGAAAAGAGTGATTCACCCATAAACGAGACGCTGGTGCGACCTATTCTTGAGTACTGCACGAGTGTTTGGAATCTGTACAGAGAATCAGCTATAGCTGGAATAGCAATTTTAGTCACTGATAACTGCAGGGGAAAGATTCGTGAATACAGCTTCAAAAATTAAACAATAATGTAGTCAGATTTCAAATTCTAAGAGGTCATTGAAGTGCTGTAGATGTATACGACGCAAATGATTCTTATACTTTTATGACGTTCTTCAGAAAAAAGAGAAACAGATTAACAAAACAGACTAAAGCGTTATTGCTGGTGGCTTTAATTCAAGACTTGAAAACTTTCCTATACAAGAAATAGAGGATTATTTGGGGAAAAGACTCTTAATAATACTAGAGAGTAGCTATGGCACTTTTCCTCCTTTAATAGTTTTAAAATTACCAACAAATTTTACCATAAGAAATATATCCACAAATTTACATAGAATGACGACGATCAAGGTCTGTGATTGATTGTATACTAATTAATGACAAAATGAAGAATCTTATGGAAGACATACGTGTTCATCGAGGAATCGACATTACTAGCCACCATCTCGTTTTAGGCAGTAACATAAGGCTATTGTCAACAATGGAAGAATACAACTACACTCCCAAAGAAGTCACAGCATGAATTTTTCAATGCACATCTCCTGTCGGAATACAGTATTTGAAAACTTCAGCAGCACAGACGCAAAGAAAGCTTGATTCACTACCAATCAATAAAGACAACGATATGGGACGGAATAATATTAAGATATGAATATCATCAGAACAGTCTCAAAACCACATGGTAAAAGGGAGAAAACAGATGGGAAACTACGACTCGTATTTTCGAACACAGAAATTATGTAATTAAATAAACACAGTTGAAGTTTCTGTAGAGAAAAACATCAGAGAGTTGGAAAGCACACGAAATAAGAAGGAACGCGGCGAAACAAATAGCGCAAGGCACACCAGGAGTTATGGGACAAGTTCATGAGCGTCTTACAACACGACATACACGATAGCCAGCAATGTGCATACAGAGTGATTAAAACCCTGAACAAGGAAGGGAAAGAAACTGTGTCACTGAATATCAATCCAACGAACAATGGACAAAGAATTATACTGACTTATGGTGTACACAGTGATGTACAGACCTGCAACAGTAGAGGAGAAAAATGGCCTTTATTGCCAACTGTTTAATCTGTTAGTGGCTCAGAAAGGAGTTCAGCATGCAGCAGGAAAAATGTTGGTCATTTGCCCATTAACAAAAATTTTCTGACGTGGCGAAGCAAGTTTATAATCTACTTTAAACTCATTTCTCCTGAACAACTCCTACTATTGCACTGATAGTTTCTACATGAGAACTGGTAGCCAGAATATGAAATAAAAGTTTAAAAGATTAAAAAAAAAAGCCTAGTTCTTTGAGTAGGACTAAAAATAATAACGAGTTCATTCATGTTAACACTAATTATGTATACATATCATGTAAACTGACTCGTTACATATCTCTCTGTCCAAGAAAGGAAAGCACAATCGCTGTACAAACTATAGTGGCATTAGTCTTCTAAATACTGGCTGCAGACTATACCCAAAGATTATCATAACACGCACAGAACAAAATCACAGCAGCTGTTATTTCTGAGAAACAAACTGAATTTAGAGCAGGTCGTTCATGAACAAACAGTGGGTTTGTGATTAAGAACATTACAGAAAAACACAGAGAATTTAATACAGAAACCCATATCTTATCGATCTGGAGAAGATTTTTAACCTTGTGAGCCATGACAATTTACAGAAGATTGTGTCTGAATATGGATATCCTTCTCATCTCTAGAGGTAGTAAAAAGTCTTTACAAAAATACACCCATTGGAATAAACAAAGGCAGGAATCCATTTGACGAAAAAATTATTGACCATGATGGAACACAAGGATGTAAACTATCAGAGAAATACCTGACTGTGCTTCCGTTTGTAGATGATATTATTATTCAAAAAAGTGAAGATGACCTCGAAAGATCATTAAACCAGCTGAACGAAGTATACAAGAAATACATCTTTAAAGTTTCTAGTAATAAAACGAAAATAGTGTCATTCCCAGGAGATTGTTTCAGATAATTCAATTGTAGTATGAGTCTGTCAGAGCTCTTATTTGGGCTGTGATATAAGTTTTGATGTTGACTCTGCCATAAAATACACAAATTAAAAGCTGTTTGTGGTACTATTTGCAGAACATTGGGCCATACAGTGCAATAACAGATCATCATGAAATTCTATAAAGTGATGGCAGTGACGTTGTTACTTTATGGAAGCCATAGTTGTGTTACTTCAAAAGAAAAAAAATTGAAACAGCTGAGATATGGTTCCTAAGGAGATCGAAGAAAAGTACGAGAACAGACATGAGTAGAAATGATGATAATAGAGTAGAATTAAATATTTTTAACATAAAGGAAAAAATTCGGAAGTATTTTAAAAATTGGAGGCAACGTCTATTGAGAATACCAGGTCACAGAATACCCCAGAAGACCCTGAACTACAACTTGATGATACTGGAAGACCCAGGAAAAGATGTGAATCATTTTGTCTGTGAGTTCAGAACAGGTTTGTGAGTTCGGAACAGGCAACGGCCTAACCCTTGAAAGGAGATTGATGATGATGATTTATGAAAATGTATGGTACAGAACGTCATATACGATCATCAATTGTTTGCATGCACTAAATATCCAACTTTTTATATATTGAAAAGTATATTAAATAGAAAGCTATTTTTGGGCCCAGGCTTGTGCGGCGACAGTGTTTCTAGAAAATGTGACAAGATGTACAGAGGCAGGGTGGCAGGAGGAGATGGATACAGGAACAGGAGACAAGAAGAGAGCCAAAGAGAGTGGGGAGGAGGTGATGGACAGAGGGCTGGACTGAAACTGACGTAGAAAGTGGAAAGGACGAGATAGGTAGAGAGAGGAGGCAGGGGGAGGTGGAGAGAGAGAGAGGGGGGGGGGGGCAAATAAAGGGGAGGTGATGTTTGGAGAAAGGGGGAAAGAAGGGTCGGAAGCAAATGAAAAAAGAGGGGGAGGAAAAAATGGAGAGATGGGAGGGATGAGGTGACGGATACAAAGAGAGGAATGGAGGAGAAGCTGGACAAAGAGAAGGGGAGGAGAAGATGGAAATACAAAGGGGAGATGCGGTTGTGGACAGAGAGAGGGGGAAGGGGGAGATGAGTAGAGACAGGGAGATGAAGACTATCAGGATGTGTATGCAGTTCCCATACATTACAAACGTGTGGTTTTTCTTTTCTTTCTTTTCCGTTTAGCCAAACTGAGTCACAACAACATGTCGCCAGGACAACCAATTTTGTAGTAAAAACTTTTGTGATTTTATTCATTTGATGTGAGATAAGACATTTATATAGTTCTTGTTACCTCGAGTGTACGTAGAAAACTACTTTTTACAATATCAGTGTTTAAACACTGTTGTTTCTTTTTGGTCTGAAAGTTTCATCTGTGAACCGCTAATACTTATTTAGCGTCCGATCAGGAAATGTATCTACACCACTCTTCGGGAAAAGTGGCCAAGGTGTTTACCACAGTAAGAATAGGTTCCGTGTGTCAGGCGTTATACTAAAAATCAGATTGACTTCTAAACCCCTTTACTACAAAGCTATCGGCAGTAATTCTATCCGTTTTACAGATTTTGAGTCAATTAATTTATATTGGTTAAAGTTGTATCTGTTCTATTTGGCCTAATATAAAATCCGGTTGAAAACGGTTGCTGCAGCCGTTCGGTATTGTTTGAAATACTAGGAGATCAAGATGCCTAGAAAATATGTCTGGAAGTCAGAACTAACACAACCATGGGATCCTTTTGCAATGGCAGTGGTCAAATTATCCACAAAGATATGGAAAAGTGGTCACAATGTAAGCCTTTATAAATATGCATAAAGTTTCTGTATTTTATCTTCCATTTAAAATATTTCGTGTGATACCTCATAATACGTATATTCAGAATGTGGAAGCGATAATATTCTATCGATAACAATGGCTGGCAAAAATTCAATTTCCTTTGGAGTGACCTCTTTACCCTACCTTCCCATAAATGTCACTCAAAGGGCTGACTCTTGCAAAACTTTGTTCTGTTCAGCCAAAAATCCTAGCAGGCTGGGGTTGAAGCAAACGAATTTCCAGTTGGGATTACTTCGAAAGGTTTTTCCCCAAAACCTCACAAAATTCCTGACCGACGCCAGAATTGGAAATGTATTTAATTTATTTGTGGGACGATGTTGTCAATTGCTCGTTTTAGTATGGCTTGACAGCAGTGAAGTTTTGTATGTAAATAATCCCTCTTGAATGTAACTGCAAGAAGTGTAAGCCAGTCTTATCAGTAGAGCACAAGACCTAAATCAAAAGGAAACTGACAACGTCTGAAAGTGGTGTTGTGAAACTTAAAAACGATTTTGAGAGCTCCACAGAACGTATTTGTCTGTCCAGCCTGTAAATGCGATGAACGACATATGTTGTTAGCCGACAATAAAAGACATAAATACCTATCATTCTTGCCATGGCTATCTGCAAAATGTACAGTGTTGAGTCTCGTTATGATATCACAAGAGATCTTCGTTTCGTTAGTTGCACATGGGTTATTAATAGATAAATTCCGTATTGAAATCGTTCTACGTAAAAGAAAAAGGTATTTTAAAACAGACAAGACAATTGTGTGGGAGCTTTTATGATTGAGAGAGAGAGTTCATAGGTAGTTTTACTTCCAATTACAAGGCGTTTACGAAGAAGTGCTCTGGCTAAAATATGTAGCAGCTAAGCCCACGAAGGATCCCCTAGTAGTTTATAAAAGAGTTATTCCTTGCATTCCACATTTTTACTGAATTAAAATCCTGTACTTGTGTGGGAAGTATTCATTGTGATTAGAATATTGGCTACAATGTTGTAGTAGACGGAAGAACTAGTAGACTGAAGACGATATTTGAATACCTGTTTTGGAAAAATATTTCCTGTGACAGGATGGGGTCTATGCTGAAAGTCTGAGATAACGCAAAACCATAATGAATATGCAGCTTTTGTATTGCCTATGAGGAGGCAGTTGTAAAGAAGAATACGAATCATCATTCTGACTGCCATGACTGTTTAACTGAAAGAATGGGACAGACTTCAAAGTATGTAATACATTTTCTCTGACAACTCCACAAATATTAGACGGTATGGTGCTCACAGAAGACGACGTGATATCGGCTAAAAAGTGATTACTCTGTTGCTTTCTTTGAGACCTGATAGATGAATTCCCTTCACTCAAATGCACCTCTTGGTTCAGCGAATGTGTTTTCTTTACCATGGAAAGTCAATCCAGCAATTTCGAGTTATTATCATTTTCACAGAGGAATCTCATTGCCTATATTGTTGCTCTAGGGTCACGATGCAGCTCCGACTAATTTTTTTTGGGTGGGGACAATGTACTGATGCAAGCACTTTCAGTTAAAATGAATTGTGTTAGGGATGCATAACCACGGCGGGCAGGTTCTACAGAAACAGCATCCAGCAACCATTGTGCGTTACCTTTGTGATAAATATAGTTCTGGTTGATATACCTGACGAAACAAGGCAAGCTTTGTGGACTAGTGGCTGCAACATATGAACATCAAATTAGTGTAGTGCTAAGGTCGCCTCCCTTGGATCAGACTGAACTTCCATGAAATACTGCTGACTGAAGAGTAGCAGTGATAAAACCGCCACTATGGACTCTCTTTGAATATCAGAGGGCAATTGGCCAACAATGGGAATCGTTACCGCAAGCTATGCTGGAGCGACTCCGCAACAAACGAAAACCACACACGGTAAGTCGTAATACCACGACTTAAAGCCGACTTTCCGATGTATCAGAGCTGTAGTTCGAGAGCATCCGAATAGTTTATTTCTCTGTAATGTTATCTACTTCAGTGACAATGATTAGTTTTTCACTACAAGATTACCCTACTGCGTATCGCACTACAAAACTATTTATAATATTTGCTTTTTGTCAGAGATCTTGAAAGAAGTAAAGTAAAATCTTCACATCGCACCAAGGCAGTGTGACTGTAAAAGAAAAGTATAAAATTTTATTGGCAACAGTGTATATATAGTCTGCTACTGATTAAACACTAAGGGATTTTTACATATGCCGAAGAATTCCTTTAAGTTGCTACCACTGCGGCAACTCAGGAAAGGCCTGCAAAAGTGGTGACAAGAAAATATTATTATTATTATTATTGTGTGTGTGTGTGTGTGTGTGTGTGTGTGTGTGTGTGTGTGTGTGTGTGACGGTATGCAAAGTGAAACGCACTCGGCAAAATGACGTCGAGTTGCTTTGAGAGAGGAGAACCACTCATGTATTCAAAACGTTCGACTGCCGGTAGTATACTAAAAATTGGAGGGAAAAGAAAGAACGTTGTGTTCCCCACCTAGGCTACCTGGCTCCGATTTCTTCAGTCGGTTGGTGTCCTTTCCTTTTGTGGATCGCGTTTCAGAGTTATTCAGATTACGGCGCGGCTTTACGTTAACGAAGAGAAACTGACGCAGTAAATTTAAATATTTCGCTAGGATGTAATGCGTGTTTGTGTCTTCCAAACCTTTTGTTGCTATAACTGATCGAATTTTTACTTTAATTATCTGCTATGGTCAGAGATGTCTAGTGCAATCGTATCTGTCCATAGCCCCGAAAGGTACCAACGTAACATGAGGGAAATCGGCTGCCGTCTGTACAGTTTAACTGTTCCATTTGCAGAGACAAATTATTTTCCATTATTGGTGGTTACTACCATATTTTTTAAAAAAATTGACAGGTCAAATTCTGAGGTAAAATGTTGCATTTGACGAGATCATTTAAAAAAATCCCTCAAAAAATAAAAAGGCTGAATTTTGCTACCGGAAAAACTACACTCCTGGAAATGGAAAAAAGAACACATTGACACCGGTGTGTCAGACCCACCATACTTGCTCCGGACACTGCGAGAGGGCTGTACAAGCAATGATCACACGCACGGCACAGCAGACACACCAGGAACCGCGGTGTTGGCCGTCGAATGGCGCTAGCTGCGCAGCATTTGTGCACCGCCGCCGTCAGTGTCAGCCAGTTTGCCGTGGCATACGGAGCTCCATCGCAGTCTTTAACACTGGTAGCATGCCGCGACAGCGTGGACGTGAACCATATGTGCAGTTGACGGACTTTGAGCGAGGGCGTATAGTGGGCATGCGGGAGGCCGGGTGGACGTACCGCCGAATTGCTCAACACGTGGGGCGTGAGGTCTCCACAGTACATCGATGTTGTCGGCAGTGGTCGGCGGAAGGTGCACGTGCCCGTCGACCTGGGACCGGACCGCAGCGACGCACGGATGCACGCCAAGACCGTAGGATCCTACGCAGTGCCGTAGGGGACCGCACCGCCACTTCCCAGCAAATTAGGCACACTGTTGCTCCTGGGGTATCGGCGAGGACCATTCGCAACCGTCTCCATGAAGCTGGGCTACGGTCCCGCACACCGTTAGGTCGTCTTCCGCTCACGCCCCAACATCGTGCAGCCCGCCTCCAGTGGTGTCGCGACAGGCGTGAATGGAGGGACGAATGGACACGTGTCGTCTTCAGCGATGAGAGTCGCTTCTGCCTTGGTACCAATGATGGTCGTATGCGTGTTTGGCGCCGTGCAGGTGAGCGCCACAATCAGGACTGCATACGACCGAGGCACACAGGGCCAACACCCGGCATCATGGTGTGGGGAGCGATCTCCTACACTGGCCGTACACCACTGGTGATCGTCGAGGGGACACTGAACAGTGCACGGTACATCCAAACCGTCATCGAACCCATCGTTCTACCATTCCTAGACCGGTGCCTGTGGTTCTGTCAGTGTGATCATGTGATGTATCTGACCCCAGGAATGTGTCAATAAAGTTTCCCCTTCCTGGGACAATGAATTCACGGTGTTCTTATTTCAATTTCCAGGAGTGTATTTCAGAATTCATGAGCGTTGAAATGAATTGGAGGGACTACTCATCTTATGTCTTAATTCAAACTGTGACTACCACATGAATTCTATAATATACTCACTGTTGTGTCAATTCTCCTGTTGTGCATAATCTGCCTAGTGGTTCGCCTACGGCGTTGCAAAAAGTGCCAGCATTCCTATGATGCTCTGTTTAACGTTACTGAGTTGTACGTAGTATGAAGTCTGGCCTAAGCTTTAGAAAAGGCACCGGTTAGATGACCAGATTTGATAAGGAACTGATACGAGGACAGAACAGCAGATTAGTGTGCGAGCACTGTCATGTCCGACCGAGTTAAGCCTCGATCTTCGTGTCTCTAATTTTAGGATCGGTTCAGCGTGTTATTGCGTAATTCAAACTTCTTGGAATGGGTTTATCGTACGTCGCCCCTATCCAAATTAAATAGTGGCTCTTTGTTGTCACTGTCTTAAATCTACATCTACGCTGTCCAGTCACATAAATGTGACACCTGTGAAAAGCCTGAATAGCCATCTTTTGCAGCGTGAATAGCTGAGAGCCGTGCAGGAGGGGAGACAATGAGGTTCTGGATAACGAGAGGTATATCAGCCATGCCGACCACCGTGCTACATTTCTCGTTTTAAGATACATGGCGCGAACAGTCCTACTAAGGTGGCTCCTAAGGTTCTCGACTGGGTTTCAATCCATGGAGCTTGGCGTCCAAGAGAGTACGGTAAACTCGCTCTGGTGCTATTAGAACACAGGTCAGCATTATCAAAACCTCACAGAGTTTAACCGAGGTCGTGTAATAGATCTACGAGAAGTCGGATATTGCAGAAAGACTTGACAGGAATGTAGTCACTGTACATGACTGCTGGCAGCGGTGATCAACAAAATATACGGTTGCAAGAAGACGGGGCTCAGTACGGCCACGTGGCACTGCCGAGAGGAAAGACTGTTGAATTCGGCGTAAGGTTCTGGCGCATCGTACTGCTTCTGTAGCAGCAATTTGAGCAACAGTTGTTACCACACTTGACACAACGAACTGTTGCAAACCGAGCTCCAAGCCCGACGGGCTGTTAGCGTGTTTTCCACTGACCCCAAACCACCACGATCTGCGACTTCTGCTCTGTCAACCGTTATATGGTCGAGCGTTATCGCGTTGGAAAACACTGCAAAGAATAGGTTTCCTGACCTGTGCTGGCAGGTAAGCGTAGCTAAAGTTCAAATCAGTCGTAGTAACGAAGTGTTATTACGTGAACTATTAGTATACGACCTAAATCCCAACTTTAGTTAGAATAATCGTTATACTGATTAGTATTTTAATGCGGTGAAAGTTAATGGAGCCCTGTATGTAGTCTCAACTGACGAAAATCCTCTGTTCCGCTTCACAACAAGATCTAGCTTTAATTGTACATTTACCTGAGTAAACCTCATCTGTAGCTATATTACCAAACACATTTAAGTAAAAAAATTCTCGTAACCTCAATGTCTGCAGATATTGCTCATTGTACAAAACCTGAGGTAAACACAACTCCTATTATATCATCTGGTTCTGAAGTTCTCAGTGCTAGGAAAACTTATATACTACTAATGCAAGTGACAGACGGATTAACACTAGTTCCTGATTTGTTAAAGAATCACTATGACTTTCTACGCTGTTCAGTTCGTCTCAGTTTATCTATTATCAGGATAATGATTCTATCGTCACATGATATAAACGAAGATGGAGTTGGGTTTGAAGTGACAGACGTATTCGCTTGTCTACCCTGTGTCGCTGTTGCGTGAATCGGATACTCCGGATTCGACGCTGTGCGGTTTTGGAAGACCATTGATCTGCTGCAAAATGGCGGCGACAGTTTTTATAATTGTTGCAGTAAATAACAACTAGGCTTGAAATAAAATTTAGGGTTGCTCCGGCCCGTCAGTTAGAAGCAGAACACATAAAGGAATTGAACCGTAACTATTCTCTTACTAGATGTGGGAATGGATCGTATCGTGTTGCGGTTGATATACAAATATTCACATTAACAATGAGGGCAAGCCAATGACATATTCAGGTAACTAGCCGTCTGTTTAGTATACCACTCAAACGAAAGAATGGAATCTTGGTCCTCACACTTCTAAACGTTGTTTCGTACGTAGTAAATGATAGTTCGGTCCGCAGAGTAAGTTCAGTCAAATTTACACTCCCCAGCAACGCGAAACAACAGAGACCATTATCTCAAGCTCATCAAGAATTTAGCTTAGTTGGTTGCACAGCATAAACTACGAATAAGTAGTATTCTACGAACTGTTCTTTATTTCCACATTAATAAAAACACATTTGTTTACTGCAAACTAACAAACTATTTTCAACGTTGCTCCACACTCACGCCTTCTCGTCTTACTCATCCTCGTACCCTCCCTGAGTTAATTCGCCCCGCATTTGTGTCCTTTTTGATCGCAAAACTTTTACTCATGTATCACTTGGTTTACTACTGGGCGTAAGCTTCCAGAAATATACAGTGTGCTCAATTGATCGTGACCGGGTCAAATATCTTACGAAATAAGCGTCAAACGAAAAAACTACAGAGAACGAAACTTGTCTAGGTTGAAGGGGAAACCAGATGGCTCTGTGGTTGGCCCGCTAGATGGCGCTGCCATAGGTCAAACGGATATCAACTGCGTCTTTTTTTAAATAGGAACCCCCATTTTTTATTACGTATTCGTGTAGTACGTAAAGAAATATGAATGTTTTAGTTGGACCACTTTTTTCGCTTTGTGATAGATGGCGCTGTAATAGTCACAAACGTGTAAGTACGTGGTATCACGTAACATTCCGCCAGTGCGGACGGTATTTGCTTCGTGATACATTACCCGTGTTAAAAGGGACCGTTTACCAATTGCGGAAAAGGTCGATATCGTGTTGATGTATGGCTATTGTGATCAAAATGCCCAACGGGCATGTACTGTGTATGCTGCTCCGTATCCTGGACGACATCATCCAAGTGTCCGGGCCGTTCGCCGGATAGTTACGTTATTTAAGGAAGCAGGAAGTGTTCAGCCACATGTGAAACGTCAACCACGACCTGCAACAAAATGATGCCTAAGTAGGTGTTTTAGTTGCTGTCGGGGCTAATCCGCTCATCAGTAGTGGACAAATTGCGCGAGAATCGGGAATCTCAGAAACGTCGGTACTGAGAATGCTACGTCAACACCAGTTGCACCCGTACCACATTTCTATGCAGCAGGAATTTCATGGAGAAAACTTTCAACGTCGTATACAGTTCTGCCACTGAGCACAAGAGAAATAACGGGACGATGGCAGATTTTTTGCATGCGTTCTATTTAGCGATGAAGCGTCATTCATCAACAGCGGTAACGTAAACCGGCATAATATGCACTATTGGGCAACGGAAAATCCACGATGGCTGCGACAAGTGGAACATCAGCTACCTTGGCGTGTTAATGCCCAGTGCGGCATTGTGGGAGGAAGGATAATTAGCCCCCATTTTATCGATGGCAATCTAAATGGTGCAATGTATGTTGATTTCCTACGTAAAGTTCCACCGATGTTGCTACAAGATGTTTCACTGCATGACAGAATGGTGATGTACTTCCAACATGATGGATGTCTGGCACATAGCTCGCGTGCGGTTGAAGCGGTATTGAATAGCATATTTCATGATAGGTGGATTGGTCGTCGAAACACCATACCATGGCCCACACCTTCGCCGGATCTGACGTCCCCGTACTTCTTTCTGTGGGGAAAGTTGAAGGATATTTGCCATCGTGATCCACCGACAACGCCTGACAACATTCGTCAGCGCTTTGTCAATGCATGTGCGGACATTACGGAAGGCGAACTACTCGCTGTTGAGAGGAATGTCGCTACACGCATTGCCAAATGCATTGAGGTTGACGGACATCATTTTGAGCATTTATTGCATGAATGTGTTATGTACAGGTAATCACGCTGTAACAGCATGCGTTCTCAGAAATGATAAGTTCACAAAGGTACATGTATCACATTGGACGAACCGAAATAAAATGTTCCAACGTACCTACGTTCTGTATTTTAATTTAAGAAACCTACACGTTACCAACTGTTCGTCTAAAATTGTGAGCCATATGTTTGTGACTATTACAGTGCCATCTACCATAAAGGGAAAACAGTGGTCCATCTAAAACATTCATATTTCTTTACGTACTACACGGATGTGTAGTAAAAAAAAATGGGGGTTCCTATTTTTAAAAAAACGCAGTTGATATCCGTTTGACCTACGGCAGCGCCATATAGCGGGCGAACCATAGCGCCATCTAGTTTTCCCCTTCAAGCTAGACAAATGTCGTTCTTTGTATTTTCTTCGTTAGACGCTTATTTCCTGAGATATTTGGCCCGGTCACTATCAATGGACCACCCCTATAAACAACAGGCATAGGTACATTGCGAATAGTATTACAACTCATAATACGGCGTCTATGTTCGACGTCAACGTACAATAACCTCACGCAGACGGCAGATGGCAGCACCAGCGGTGGAAGGTATATAAAGCGTGTTGTGACGGCGGGGAAAAACACCACAACCCAGGAGTTGCTCCGCGTCGTTGAGGAGGCGACACTGGTTTTCAAGAATCGGGAGTTCTGTGGCCTTGACCTGCTCGACGTGTCGAAAGCCTTTGATAGATTTGGCATCGTAGTCTTGTCTACAAGCTGTTCCATTTTGGCATCCCATCGTGCATCGTACGCCTCCATGCCAGTTACCTCGAGGGGCGTAGTTTCGTTGTCCGGGTCGATGCTACAATATCCTCCTTTCGCCCTGACCTCGATGGAGTACCTCAAGGGAGCGTTCTCGGCCAGATCCTATACGATATCTTCACCTCCGACCCGCCTGTTTCCCCGACAGTCGGACGAGCCATCTACGCTGATGACACGGAGCGCTTCTCACGACATCGTAATATTGATGCAGTCCTCCGACGCTTACAATCCGCTCTGCAAGGTCTCGAGCATTGGGCCGCTGACTGGGGGGTCAGTTTCAGCGCCACCACCAAGGCACAGGGGATGATCCTTACCCGACGTCGCCCGCACGATGCGTAACCACTGGTTCCTTTTTACCAGCTCATTGCCTGGACGACTACAGCCACCTCTCGACCGCCAGCTGACCTGGAAGGCTCACATCGTCTCCGTTCTCCAGAAGACGTCACAGTGGGCCGGAGCGTTGTACACCATGCTCAAGGCCACCTCCTCACTCCCTGTCGTGAGTGGTCTGCGTCTCTACCGCAGTTGTATCCACCCAGTCATGGATTATGCGTGTGAAGTCTGGGGCAATGCTGCCCCCTCGCACATACAGAAGCTCCAACAACTGCAAAACAAGATTCTGCGTCGAGTCTACCACGTTCCAAACGACTTTCCACGTCGCCTCCTTCACGAAGCTGCAGAAGAACCCCTAGTTAAGGGGCGTTTTCAGCAAGCGGCGTGCCGATTTTATGCTACCACCCGCACTTCTGACAATTCCCTCGTCCATCAACTGGGACGACCGAATGACATACCTGACCATTACAAGCGGCCCGTTGCCCTGATCAACTAATCACAGGTCAACACCACAGTTTCACCACCACCAGTTCCTCTCCGCGACTCGTATCATCCACCAAGACGCCCAACGCCACTCACAATCATCCGCAGTGGTAGGAAATACCTACCTGGGTAAACCCTACTGTCAAGACAGACTTGGACTACTCAACTGACCAGTCCAGAAGACACGGAACCGCGCGGGAATACAGTGCAGTTGCTGTAATGTGGAAACGGAGCGATTTATCTAGCCTCTAAAAGGACATGATCATTGGCTTTCCAGAGAAGGGTGCAAGTATTTCCGAAATGACGAAGTTCGTAAGCTTTTCGTGTGTCGCCGAGATCAAAGAATACCGTGCATGTCAAAATGGCACTAATCAAAACCGGCATCGAGGCAGCTCTGGTGCACCACAGGTCATACATCACAGGTGTGATCGATGGCTGCGGAGATGTGTACGGGCACTGTTGATCAACTCACCGTCCAGACGAACGAAGACGCTACTAGAACTGTCTCATTAATGACCGTCACCCAATTTTGCTGCGTATGGGTCTCCGCAGCAGGTGTCTAGTTCATGCACCCACACTGACTGCTATTCATTGGCAACGAAGTCTGGAATTAGCACGGTATCTGGAATTTCTCTTCAACCTAATCGAGAATCTATGTGACCACCTCGATCGGGCTGTTGGCGCTATAAACCTTCAACCGAGAAACCTAGGGCGGCCGGCCAAGCCACTGGATTTTGCGTGGTTCCACGTCGCTGTCGGTACCTTCCTGAACGACACTGAATCCTCCTGCACGTCTAGCAGCGGTCCAAGCTGCAAAAGGCACTTGTTCATGCTTTTTGACTGGTGGTCATCTTTGTGTGACTGGGCAGTGTAATAAGATCAATTTTCACAACACTTTCTCGTTATACGTTAGCACACATAAATCATAATGTAACTAAGGAAATAGACAAAAAAAATACAGAAAATAAATACATATTCCCTACATATTGTTGGTGGAGCAGCGTCCAATGCAGTATGAGGAAGAATATGTTTTAGTCTATAGTCGTAATTTATTTATTTCGCCGACTTGCTACCGGCTTCGGTGCACCCCACCATGTTCAGGCATCCCACGGATTTTGACGTGATTACGTAGTTAGAACAGTAGTATCAAAGCAATTTAAAAAATATTATCTTCGATGACATAGAGTAAACATAGAGTAAACATTACAATGTTTAGGTAGGTCCTTACCCCAGGGACGAAGTTGCCATACTCGCTTCCAAAGTAGGAGCGTAAAACATGAAAGAAAATGATAACGCCGAGCTTTGAATACATGTAAATTGCGGCCACCAGTGATAAGAGTCCATCCCTATGTACAGTTTATCCTATTTCTTTATTTTTTCCTTTTTTTACGTTTCGAATGTGTCACAAGATATATTTAACCTTTTAAAGGGAAAGATAAGGAGGAATAGGAAAAAAAAATAAACAAAATAAACTCAGTAAACAGGGGACATTCTTAGCACTGCTGGTCGCTATTTACATCTATTTAAAGCTGAACATTGTCCTTTTCTTTTAGTGTTTGACACATTTGCTTTGGGAGCAAATGTGACGACTTCTTGCCCGGGGTAAGGGGCTACCTGTACATTTGAAGGTTCACTATATACCATAGGTTTGCTGTCAAATGGTTCAAATGGCTCTAACCACTATGGGACTTAACATCTGTGGTCATCAGTCCCCTAGACTTAAAAGTAATTAAACCTAATTAACCTATGGACATCACACACATCCATGCCCGAGGCAGGATTCGAACCTGCGACCTCAGCAGCAGTGCGGTTCCGGACTGAAGCGCGTAGAACCGCTCGGCGACAGTGGCCGGCAAGTTTGCTGTCATTGGCGATAATATTTACGAAAACTGCTCTTGCACTACTGTGATAACTAAGTAATTGATTTCCTTGATCATGGAATGGCCTGCATACGGTATAGTGTCTTTACGCTGGTAGCTGGTCGGCAGAATAAATAAATAGCGACTATAGATTATAACATATTCCTTTTCAAGACAAATACAGTTTTACGTTGCTCCCAGCGAGACATCTGCGTAGTGAAAGACTGTCACGAGAATACCAAAAGGAGGGGCCAAAGTACGGCCGTCTCGGTACCATAGCTCGACCGTAACCCAGGCTCTCATATGAAAGACATAGAAGAAGGCACTCCTGGCGCTGATGAGCACTGAAAGAATTAAATTTAAATGTCGTGTGACTAGGGCCTCCCGTCTGGTAGAAATGGTTCAAATGGCTCTGAGCACTAACATCTATGGTCATCAGTCCCCTAGAACTTAGAACTACATAAACCTAACTAACCTAAGGACATCACACAGCACCCAGTCATCACGTCTGGTAGACCGTTCGCCGGGTGCAAGTCTTTCGATTTGACAACACTTCGGCGATTTGCGCGTCGATTGAGATGGAATTATGATGATTAGGACAACACAACACCCAGTCCATGAGCGGAAGAAAATCTCCGACCCAGCTGGGAATCGAACCCGGGCCCTTAGGATTGACATTCTGTCACGTGACTACTTTTTTTTTTATTCCACAAAAACAGTAACAAAAATGGCTACAATGAAATGACATAAATAAGCTGACAGATAATTGCAGTCATAAATTACAGCATTCAAAGAATGAGTCTTTAGCAGCAGCACAATTTAGCACCTTCACTGTCACCTTCAGCTGGTGGCAGTTCAGCATGCACATTTTCTTCTTCTGCAGCCTGAGATTCCTCATCATCATTTCCCAGACCCAAATTAATCAGTCAGTAAATCCTTGTTGTGTATTCCTTCCAGGGTAAATTAGATGGACAGAAGAGCAGTCACGAACAGCGACATCGCAAAATACTTCACTGCCTTGTTATTTTTGTCAGTTCCAGCCTTCTAAACGCATCCATAGGGAGTTCCAAGATCTTCTTTTATATCAGATACCAGATTTTTGTCGCCATATTCTTGTATCTGCTGTACTACTGATTTATTTTTCATGTGTGACTTGCAGGTGAGGTTAGGGTCGGGAAGGTGACACAACCCATCCCCTCTCCACGAGGGATGCAGTTCCTAACCTATACCCATTCTGTTGAAGACATTCGGAGCATGTTACCATATTTCTTATTGTGATTCTGATATTTCTCGAATTCATTTTCCATATACACCACTCAGCTACCGGGGGCGAACACTGACAGAACTGAAACAGGTAAGTTGCGATTTCTCGATGGAATCCTTATTTAGTTGTACTGAGAGCATATTTCGGCATTGGCCCCTTACTTATCTTGCATTTATCGCCAATAACTCGACCAGAGCAAAGTCCAAGAACATCACACAAATCCATGCTCGAGGCAGGATTCGAACCTGCGACCGTAGAGGTCGCGCAGTTCCAGACTGTAGCGCTTAGAACTGCTCGGCCATCCCGGCCGGTGAAGAGACTGGAAAACAAGCGCAGATGATCCCCGAGTGTGGTGTTTAAATTCGGTGAGTCCGGTTGACTACACATTCATCGGGCTAGTAACAAGCCCATTTAAGCAGTTGTATCCCAAAGAGACTAGTAATTACCCTGTTGTTAAGTGGTTAATAAATGGAATAGATATCGTCGGTCTAGATTGTATACCAGTCAGCGTTTTTCTAAGTATGCGACAGCTCAATACGTAGCAACATATACAACCGCTCATTTGTCAAAAGATCCTTACCTATTGAGACTGGAAAAGTGCAGAAGACACACCAATATCCAAGAAAGGAAACAGGACTAATCCGCAGAATTACAGACCCATATCACTATTGCCGATTTGCAGTAAGGTTTTGGAACATATACTGTGCTCCGAAATTATGAATTACCTCCAAGAAAATGATTTCTTGACGAACAGCCGACACGGATTCGGAAAATGTTCTTGTGATACACAACTAGCGCTTTATTCTAACAAAATACTGACTGCCATCGACAGGAGATGTCAAATTTATTACATATTTTTAGATTTCCAAACCGCTTTTGACTCCGTTCCTCACACAAGTGACTTCTAATCAGACTGCATGCCTATAGAGTATTACCTCAATTGTGAGACTGGATTCGTGAATTCCTTTCAGGAAAGTCACAGTTCGGAGTAACTGACGAAAAGCCATCGAGTGAAACAGAAGTTACATCGGGCAATCCTCAAGGAAGTGTTATAGCCACTCTGTTGCTCCTGATCTATATTAACGATTAACGAAACAATCTAAACAGCCCTGTTAGATATTTTTTCTAGATGTTGGTATCATTTACCGCCTTGTAAAATTATCAGATGATCAAAACCAATTGTAAAATTAGACATGCTATCTATGTGGCGCGGGAAAGTGCCAACAGACCCAAAATAATGAAAAGTGTTTAAAAACGTGAAGAGTCATAAGTTTCCGCTAAATTTCGGTTACACGATAAATCACTTAGATCTGGAGGCTGTGAATTCAGTTACATGCTTAAAGATTAACATTACGAATAACTTAAACTGGAACAGTTGCATAGCTAAAGTTGTGGGGACAGCAAACTAAAGACGTAAGACGTGTATATTTCTACTGTCTATTGTCAAATCACAATTTATGAAAGATGTTTATATTTTATTAATAGGATTAAGTAGGAATAATTAATATTTGTCATGTCGGAAATAATTGTGGTAGCAGGGAATGTCTGCACCAAAGTATTGTTGACAAGAGAAACCGCAAAGTGCTATAATTTTAAAAAGGGCGGGAGAGACCGCGTATGGATACATTTTAAGAAAAGAGCGGGAAAGACCGCGCATTGATACATTTTGTAATGGTAGCAGGGATTGTCTGCACCAGAAAGCATTTGAAAGAAGCGTTACTAAGGGCACCTTTGTTATCGCATCCTGACCCACCACAAAACTTTTCCATTGCAACAGATTGCTCAGCTACAGAACTAGGAGTACATATTTTCCAGGAAGTAGAGGAGGACGATAAGACAATCGTTAAACACATTGCGTTTGCAAGCAGGATACTTTCTCCAGCAAAGCGGAATTACTCTGTAACAGTATTAGATACGCTATGCGTAGTATGGGCATTTAAGGGATTCCGTCATTATCTATATGGAAGACACACCTCAGTATATACCTATCACCGAGCAATCCAGTTTTTATTATCAGCAAAACTTATGCATGATAGATTAAGCCGTTGGAAATTATGTCTACAAGATTTCGACTTTACTATTGTACACATTCCAGGCACGCAGAATATTGTTGCCGACGCACTATCGAGATCTATTCAGCATAAACAACTAGAGAAAGAAAATACCTTCTGCTACAAAAACCATAGTATTATGTATATCAAACAAGTAGCTTTCGAAAACCTTATATCATCAGCATTACAGGACATAGAGAGAGAACTGCAGAAAGATGAAACACTAAAAGAGATTGTAACGCTTTGGCGAGACAAGAGCAACCCAAAAATCAGACATAATTACACTATACATCAAAATATTCTGTTTATTCGCTTGTACCCAGACGGCAACAATTGGCTTTTATGCATTCCAGAAGGGATCAGAAACAAATTGTTATGGTATACCCACATAAGCTATGCACATTACGGAGCTAGGAAATGCTTTCTAATTCTTCGACAAAATTGCCACTTCAACAATATGGAAAAACACATTCGCAAAGTTATAGCATCCTGCAAGATATGTCAGAAAGCTAAATCATCAACAGTATCGCATATTCCACCACTGTATCCCATCGTACCAGTTAAGTTACGACACATGGCAGCAGTAGATCTCTTCGGTCAAATCCCCAGAACAAGTAAAGGTTATAGTTATATTCTAGTAGCCGTAGAACTAACATCCACATTTGTAACATTTTTCTCCACTAAGGAAAGCAACAGCTAGATCAGTATCAAGAGCAGTTGTAAGAGATGTTCTATCAATAGTAGGACATGTACAGAAGGTTATTTCAGATAACGGACCGCAGTTTAGGTCAGACATATGGAAACAATTGTTAGAGAGTACGAACATAACACCAATTTACATATCAAGATGTCACAGTTCTTCTAACCCGTCAGAAAGAATAATGAAAGAGATCGAGAAACTTTGCAGAATTTATTGACACAGAAAGCATACAACATGGGACGAATACATTTCACAGTTTCAGGAAGTAATAAATGCAATACCTAATGAGTCAACGATGCTCTCACCAACAGTAATACTGACGAATAAAGACCCACCGAATAAACTTACTGAATTGATTACTTTTCCAAAGAAGCGTAGACTTCGTCATTGTGAGATAATAGACATGGCACTAGCGAACATTAAACGAGCTGCAGATCGTCGGAAGAGACAGCAGAAGCAGGTAAGTAGATTACGCAAGTACGAGATTGGCGATAAGGTACTAGTTCGTACCCATTATCTGTCACATAAAGGGAAGAAACGATGCAAAAAATTTGAACTTCTATACGCAGGACCGTACAGAATTCGAAATATTCCGCACGCTAATGTAGTACACATTGAGACACTCAGAACAAAAAAGTCGAGAGGAAACCATCATATGTCAAACATAAAGAAGTTCTTAAAATAGAAAAACCTTCTTACAGGGATACATATTGACAGAGTATAACAATGAGCTTTTTGACACATTCCAGCAAGCTCGAATACAGTGAGCTACTAATGGGTTATTTATGTGCACAACAGGTCACCTCGATTCGACCGCAGATAAATACACTGAACATTAATAGCAGTCTTAGAAGCGTTCTCGCAGGACATTTATTTCACATTATGTGAGGTAAGTGAAGCAATTAACGGGACTACTTTAAATGTAAATGTATAACTCGCACAAATAATTTTCATACAGTGGTAGCAATTAGATGTATTCTTAAACCCGTGCATGCAGCATTGTTGTCATAGTTCACCAAAATAAACGTATTTTTAATTATAATATAAGTATTGAATATGGAGAAATGTGGATAAATGCTTTACAGGTCATGCCGAGAGCAGAGAGATGTTGAAGTACGCTGACGATTATTAACCATGAATATTTTGTTATAGGTAATACAGAGAGATATTGAAGTCATGCCGTGCGCTGATGATTATTGATAATGAATATTTTATTATAGGCTATGCAGAGAGATGACACGAGGTACAAAGGAGAGAGGAGAATGAAGATGTTAGTATGTAAGGAATATAATCTGGTAATGGTTTATCTTGCTAACAGTTGACACAGCGCAGCGCAGCACTACGGATGGAGAAACCACATTAAATTGCTTACTATATGTACTTTGCTATTCGAAAAACTTTTTTCTGCATTGAACATGATATCTTTTACATCAGATACATACATAGGAAAAAACAGATGCACCAAATGTCAGCATACCGATTCGCACTCTACGTAAAATACAAATGTTTTCTCTCAAATAACAATGATGATGTGTGTTACACAACTCAAACATTATATATAGTCGACTGACAATATAACTCGTAACTGACGAACACATTACTGAAACATACTGAAGTCACAGAAAGTGACATATTTTGTCAAAATGTACTTTCATATTTCAAAAACTGTGAATTCACAACCTGTTGAGTAATATAACAGTGTCTTTATGTAATTATTTATATGAGCACCAGATTATGATTTATTTAGAGTCACAGAAAGTGACATAGTTTGTATAAAGGTATTTGTCTATTTTATTTAAAATGTTGATGCCTAAATGTACTACTAAATTCCACTTACAGAAATATTTGTTTATGTAATTACTGTCAGGTAATGTAATATGTATTGTAGGCTGAATTCACTACAGATGGAAAATGTGTTTTTTATGTAATTGTTTAAAACTATAAACTTTTTCTACAGTCACAAAAGGTGACATATTTTGTCCTTTTAAACGTAAAATAAATAATTTTATGAGCACAGAAGAAAGAGATGATGTAAAATGGGGTAACAATGGTATCAACCATATCCGTGAACCTTTTGACAAAATGATTATACCTGTACCTTAATTCCTGTGCATCCCCATGGTTATGGAGCACAAACAAAGTGAATAGTGACCCACGTTACTTCAATCTACGATGTTTTCTATGAGGTGTCGGCATACCAAGATGCACACCACGGTCATGATATACGTCAATAGGTGTTTGCATCCCAAGATGCACACCATCACTACTAATGGACAATTGGAGTTGGAACTTGTACCTGATGTAGCTGCGGCAACTCAGGCAATTCGATGGTTAACTTAGTGTTTGGTTACACTAAAACTATGGATCAAAGAGACGCCGGAATCACATGGCGAAACCGGGTGTTGTGCTATGTGAGGGAAAGAAACGGACTTTTGAGTGCATTCACAGACAGTTGCCAGTGCTTTGACCATGCTATCCAATTCCTTATTTTCCCTTCCTTGAATATGGTACTAATAGATGCCAATTTATAATGGAACATAAACTATGTTCTAATTTTTGCCATCCATTACTATTAGAAATATAAATAACTTTTACTACCTGCTGTACACTTCCAACTTACTGACTCATATTATTTGTATATTTTGATGTATACTCTTTTGAATATTCTCTTTGTTAGATTTAGGAAAGCAAATTCTTATGACAGTATATGTATGTGCTTTGTGGAAAGAAACATTCTATCATTAACTTACTTATTACTACACATATTTCTATAATCAAATTTTCTACTTACGTCAAGTCCAAACGACTTAACGACGTTGGAAAATTTTAAGGAAACCCAGTGGAGGGTGCATGGGGGCTTAATTAAATAAATGAAAATAATTTTTATTTTTAGTAGCTGTCTGTCCGATTACGAAGTCTCGTAGACGGTTGGCCCTGACTAGTATTACTCCGCAATCTGGCTGCATAGAATAACAACAAAGAATGAAAGAAAATTTCTGTTAACACAATTAATTAATTAAGTCCCCAGCATCTATAAAACCTACGAAACCAAAGCACAAGTGTAACTGTTCTGTGTGTGGAAGTGTGATTCATCATACACATCTGGCACGGTTCTTCCTCAATAAGACAAGATATTTTAAATACCATTTATACTGAAGTAGTTAAAAAAAATTAACAGAAATACTATAATTGCACATCGAAACCAGAAATACAGTCTAATACAAGAACACGAGCCAAATGCTTTGTTGACTGAACCTGTGACCAAGGGGCATTATTGTTTCACACATTTGAAATAAAAAAAATAAAAAAATTTTCTTTACCTTTATATATATTGACGAAAAGTACTCTGATCATTACAATATCTCCATTCGAACAGCATCTGGTGTCTAGCCCATCAAAACATCTGCACACAACATGGCCTCAAATAGTACAGGTATCAACATCCTGTCTCCAAAGCACTAACTACCACCACATCTCAACAACGACTGACTACTGGGACATTTCAACAACCACTACCAGTGGAGGCGGCGGAATAAAACTCTTTGGCGCAATCTCTGGCGCTGTGGCTCAGTGTAGCCACCTTTCATATGCCCCTCCTCCATGGGCTAGAATTTGATGGTATTTTTGCCAGCATTGGTGGTGAAAATACCACCAAATTCGTCCAAAAAAATACAGACAAAAATAAAAGATAATATTAATACGTAAATATCACATAACTAGATAAAATTTTGGCTTTGCACTTACCTTTCAATAACCTAATATATAAATACAGTAAGGAATACAAATTATTTCATACATGTGACTTTACATAATAGTTTACACAAGTATCATGTGGTTAAACAATTCAATCAATAGCGTCAGCAATGACGAATAGGTGTAGGTAAGAGTCTCATAACATTTCATAAACAGTAAATACACAAAAAATCAGTTTATACAAATATTCACATAAAATGCTTTCCATAGTTCAATAAACAAGTAGTTGACAGTTCCAGCAGTAGCACCCAGCAATGGTCAATAGGTGCAGACACCAACGAGTGACATTATTTCAGTAGAAACAGCTCCATCAGTGGCACCCAGCAATGTGAAACAGGTGCAGACAGCAAGAAGTAACATTTTTTCAGTAGAAACAGTTCTAACAGTGGCACCCAGTAATGTTGAACAGGTGCAAACAACAACAAGTGACATTATGTCAGTAGAAACAGTCCATCAGTGGCACCCAGTAATGTTGAGCAGGTGCAGACACCAACAAGTGACATCATTTCAGTAGAAGCAGTCCATCAGTGGCACCCAGTAATGTTGAACAGGTGCAAACACCAACAAGTGACATCATTTCAGCAGAAGCAGTCCATCAGTGGCACCCAGTAATGTTGAGCAGGTGCAGACACCAACAAGTGACATCATTTCGGTAGAAGCAGTCCATCAGTGGCACCCAGCAATGTTGAGCCAGTGCAGTCATGAACAACAGTTTGAATGCACACACAATTGCTTTTACAAAATTATTATCAATGCTCTTACACTAAACATACAAATTACAATAAACACACAAATGATATCAGATAATCGTCATATTAACTATTACAATACACAAATAACAGTAACCCTATAATATTTATGGGTGTCAGTGCAAGCCACAACAAACAAGAAAAATAATATTTAGGAGATAGGTCGGTACCAATTATTTGGGATTAGGAAAGGAAAACACACAAAACACACTTACTCATCTTTCATCCACATTAAGTACTACTGTGTAATTGAATAGTGTTAACTGTGTAAATGTAATTCTGTCCAAAATTTTATGTTCAACTTGTGTATCAAGTAGTAGTGGCAGCAATGTATAACAGTCAATAATAGTTAGTCAACGTCATAGTCATCATGTCAAGACCAATGTTTGCCAAGCCAAATCAAAATATACAGTTGCTGAACAACTGTCAGTGAGCCAAGATACGAAAATACTTCCTCTCTCCACAAAAAAATATATGTATATATACTGCTTAGTGATTTAACAAAGTATGTGTGTAGACAATCTTCTTTCCGCTTGAGTGTTCTAGTCTGCCATCTTCATCCTCCATGTTCCATATAAACCAACAAAAAAAAAGTATGCTCCTCACTTACTGTACCTCTTATCCACCAAAACTCCAATAATCATCAACTTCACACAATCTCAATACCTCAATAATACCTCTTCAATACGTCGATACATAAAACCTTACCACCAATATCATTTCACTTCCATAACAACTCTTTCCTCAAGTCAGTCTCCTCGAACAAGTACAAATAAAATACTAGTGCAAACCTCAGTTCATCATCCCATACAATCCGAAGACATAATGCCCACACACAACCTCTGTGTATTCCACCTGAGCCAAATCTTCTACTCATTATGAATTATAAAATACATTTTGGTTACCTTGTCCATCATTAAATAAAAGAAATGCATACATGACCTCTAACAGCATTTAGTTTGAATAACTTTCAGTAAGTAAGTACGAGTACGGAGTACGTATGATCATAATTTTTCACAGTGTGTACACCACTTCAAGAATCACGGCAAAACGGAAGCAAACATGTGGAGTATTTCTTGTGTCAAGTGTCACTTGCTATTTCAATTGCTCACGAAGAATGCAGTGTAATAACTGTCAATGGTCTAAACCTAGTGTTGGTATGTCATGTCTTTAGCTTCCTTTCTATTAGCACAAATTTATACAGCTTCCATAAAACCTCCAGCTCATGTGACTTCAATGAAGTTTCTTGTACTAATGTCGTTCGTAGAATTATAGCAGTTCATTTTCTTATCTTAAAAATATAAGGCACTGAGCGTAAGCAAAACATGCAATAGCGATTAAATATACCAGTAGAGAATAGAATGTCAAGCACAATCCCTACAACGAGGCTCTGCCAAGCGAACAATCTATAATTAATACCATAGTGTGACCTAAACTCCATTTTTGTACACACTATATCAGCATTTCTATATACCAAAATAAAGAGTAGTTATGACAACAAAACAAAAATGTATAAATATGCAATCCATACGCACAGCAGCAAATATATATCTTACACAATAAACAGGTCATTACCATCATATCAGCATAAGCAAATAAATGTTCATATGTAATCTTAATAAGTAAACATGAAGGCGCAAGCAGATAAATCACAAAGTATAACTTACATACCTAACCATATCATCACAACTAATCAGGTGACAATTATAATTTAAATAAATAAGCACAGCAGACACATAATAAAAAAAAGTGACATCAGTGAAAAAGCAGTGCAGCCAAGCGATGCATAATATACACAAGTAACAACCCTGTTCATTAATCAATCATTGTCAAAATCAGTTAACACGAAGTATAACTCACGTAATCGCGGGCAGCAAATTACGTCTAAAGTACGTACCTATGTGGAAATATGTTGTCTGAAAAATAAACTCAATTAATAGTTACCTTTTTAGTTTATTAGTTCCTTCTTCGAAATTACATTCTTCCCAAAAATTTCTCGATAGCAAGTCCTCTTAACGTGTGACACACACAGAATTTACCTGAAGTTCTTAAATATTTTATACAACCGTATCCTGAAAAATACTGAACGTTAATAACATAATTCATCAAGTCACTATAGCTTTATACTGAATTTAATCAGAGAAATTAGACTGTGTATTTGTTTACGGCTGTCAGTGCATTCGCACTGAGCGCTCGATCAGCTGTAGGTACGCGTGACGTAGGAAGTGATTGTTTGCGGTCAACGACTGCCTTGTGCGGCGCGCAGACTTGACTGTTGCTTTGAGTATGTGCCGTCGCCGGAACACGGCGCGGTATCCTTGCATTCTCTGCGTGTTTACATGTAACTGTTAGTCTCTCAAAAGCATGTCATTCCACAAAAATTTTAACGTTAGATATATGATGTATTCCCTTAGAGCGCCGAGATTTAAGAGTTTCTACTTCGACAGTGTTATCATGAATAATTTTGCGAACTCTATATGGACCGTTATAAAGCAGAAAAAATTTGAGACACAAGCCCTTTCCTTTGTGAGACAAACGATGAGACTTAATTAACACCTTTTGACCAACTGACAAGGTTTCTAAACGACCAGCACGTTTAGCTGATTTCTCTCTTCTAGCAGCCGCAGATGCAATATTTTGTAGAGCCAGGTTCACAACTTCAGAATGCCGCAGTTTCCGTGTAGGCGGAAAAGGAACGATCTCAGAAATACGATTTGTCGGTGCTTTATTTTTTAATATCAATATCGGCAGTAAAGAAGTTGAATCATTAGGGAGTTCATTCAGAATGTTTGGAAAAATATGAAGATACTGATCCCACGTTCTGTGATTCTGATGACAATAAAGTCGACACAATTTATTGATTTCCTTCATCCATCTCTCTGAAGCGTTAGATTGAGGGTGAAAAAGAGAAATGAAAATTGGTTTAATCTTACGACGCCGTAGAGTACGAAGCCAAATTTTAGAGCGAAACTGTGATCCATTATCTGATATAACCTTATCAACATGACCCACTTCTTTAAGAAAATGTTTGATGAAAGCGTTAGATACTGAACGAGCTGTTGCTTTGCGTAAAGGTGTAAAACACACATATTTTGATGTCAATTTCACTGCTACCAAAATGTACGCAAAACCATTAGTAGAACGAACCACTGGACCGAAGAAATCGACTGCAGCCATCTTCTTTAATTTCGCTGGAATGATAGGAAACAACGGTGCTCTGTGAGAAATATTTGGCGGCTTAGCCTTTTGACATAATTTGCATTTGGCAAGAACAGATCGAATACGTTTTTCCATATTACTGAAGTAGCAATTTTCTCGTAATTTATGAAAGCATTTTCTGGGACCAAAGTGCGCATAACTGGAAAGTATATACCAAATCAATTTATTGACCCCCTCATCAGGAATACAAACTAAACAAACAGAGTTGTCAACCGATTTTCGTTTAAAAAGAATATCATTGCAAACTAAATAATGCTGTCTAATCGCTACGCTTTCCTTTCTCCTCCACTTCTCCTTAATGTCCTTCCAGATTGGATCCTTATATTGCTCCTTAGCGATGTCCTGCAGCGAAGACGAAACAAAATTCTCAAACGCAACACCTTGAATATACATCAAACAATAATTGATTTCTTTGCAGTCCTCCTCAGCACTTTGTTTCAGACCCACGGGTGCACGTGATAAAGCATCAGCAATAATATTTGAAGAACCCTGTATGTAAACAATACTAAAATCAAATTCCTGTAGATACAGCGCCCATCTTGACAATCTTCCATGCGTTAATTTTGTTGACATAAGAAATTCCAGAGCTCGATGATCGGTGTAAACCCTAGTATGTCTGCCACACAAAAATGTCCGAAATTTTGTGAAAGCCGAAACAACAGCCAAGGCTTCAAGTTCCGTAATCGAATAATTCTTTTCTGATTTAGAGAGAACACGACTTCCAAATGCAATAGTCTTCTGTACTACAACGCCGTTTTCTTCTATCTCTTGAAATAAGTGTGCACCTAGGCCTTTGTATGATGAGTCCGTCACCAAACAAAAATCTTTAGATAAATCCGGATGTGAAAGAAGTGGAGCAGCAACTAAAGCATCACGAAGTTGTTCAAATTCAGATTGAGCTTCCTCATTCCAACACCAATTAGAATTCTTTCCAGATAGTTCACATAAACGAGGTGTGGCCAAATTGTCCAATCTAACAAAGCGTCTAAGAAAATTACAGACACCAAGGAAACTACGAACATCACGTTTTGTGGTAGGAACAGCATAATTACGAATAGCGTCTAGTTTCTCAGGATCAGGAAGAATACCGTCTGTAGAAATAATATGAGCAAGAAATTTCACCTGAGAACAACCAAATTCAGATTTTTCCAAGTTCACTGTAATGCCAACTCTTGCAAAGATACGTAATAATGAATCCAAAATTTTGTTGTGCTCACTCCAAGAATGTTAAGCAATAAGAATATCGTCAACATATGAAGTAATATTGTCACGAAGATAAGCAGGTAAAATTTCGTTTAAACTACGAATGAATGCTGCTGAAGATACAGTAAGTCCAAACGGTAATTTCCGAAACTGATAACAGTTACCAAAGTCTAAAAAGGCAGTGTATTTTCTACAATCAGGGTGGAGTTCTATTTGCCAAAAACTTGTGCGCATATCAATCGTGGATAAAACTTTAATTCCATGGAAATGTTGAAGAAGTTCATCTAAATTTTGTGGACGGTAAATTTCAGGAATGATGATATTATTTATCTGTCTGGAATCCAGAACCAAACGAATTGATCCATCCTTTTAAAGAACGACATGTAATGGGCTGGTATAAGGACTGACTGCTGGCTCAATAATGCCTTGATCTAACATGTATTGAAGTTCACTCTTAACCTTGTCTCTGTACGCCAAAGGAATAGCGTACGTTTTACCGCGAAATGGTGTGTGTTCTTTTACTTTAAATAAATATGGTAAGCCTTGATAGTTTCTGTGTGATGACTAAATACTGTAGCATGTGAAATCAAAATTTGGAGCAATTCTTCTCTTGCAACGTCATCTGGCACTTCAGCTTTCTTAACCTTTTCATTAATTAATTCTTCGCTATTAATTATATCATCCATCGTGTCTCTGTATCTATTGTCGTTGTCATGAATAAACACATTGTCGTCATAATGCCCAACGAAAACATCAGAAGTAAGAAACCTTAAACATTTTGTATCTGATTCAGATCTTGCTAAACACTCGAAAAATTTCAAACATTTCGGCGTTCCGGCAACAGTCAAATTCACACTTCCTTCTTTAAAGTTCAAAATTGCCTTATGTGTGTTAAGAAACTCCATACCTAATATAATTTGTGTACTGAGTAATAGAACAATAATAAAATTAGCAGAAAATTCGTATCTTTGACAAATGAAATTTAAGTTGGTCTGTTGTTTGACTTCCACACTTTTTCCAGAAATAGCTCCTCGAATTGTAGTTTTAGAAACAGGTAACACAGGACAAGCAATAGTTCTTACACATATACGAAAAACTGATTCACTAATGACATTCAATGGGCTCCCAGAATCTAAAACTGCAGTGAACTTATTCTTACCCACACATACTTCAATAACAGGATGTAAAAGTGCGTCTATATTATTTTCCTTTTCGTCTAGCAAAATGTCTCTCATGTGTTCCAGGCGTACGTAGTGTAAAGTCGTAGTGTCATTACTTTCTGAACCGTCTATATTGCTGCCAGAAGCCGAAGCTACAAGTCATTGTCGATTGTTTGCGTCACGTCTTTGATTATTCGCGTCATTTCGCGGATCAATTTCTACGATTTGCACTTGTCTCTCTGAAGTTCTGTCACGTGGAGGATGCCAATTAGGTCCCTCCTGTCTGTTAGATGCAAATTCTTGGTTGTGTCTGTTATTAAAATTTCTATTTTCCTGTCTATCTGCATGACTGCTTCTTGTGTAATTTCGACTGTCACTTCTGAAATTACTGTTAGATCTACTACCCTGGTTATTTCTGTAGTAAGAAATTCTACTATTGTATGAATAATTTCTGTCTTGATGATACCGATTACTGTTTCCGTATGATTGATCATTCCGGTAGGAATTACCGTTATTATAATTGTCTGTGTAATTTCTGTTAGAACGTCTGTTATTTTCATAAGGCTGGTATCTATTGTCCTGTCTGTTTCGTCTGTCACTCTTTATATTACCCATTTAACGCCCGTTCAGATCACTATCCCTTTTCTCTGAAAATCTATTGTGATTACCGTTACTGAAAAAATTACAAGAAGTCCCGTCGTCGTTGTCATACTCAAGTTCTTGTAGCAAAGTCTTAAAAGTCTCAATGACGTCTTTACACCTTCCAGCTAGAGCAATTTGTCTTATGGATTGTGGCAGCTTAGTCAAACAAATGCGAATTAATTCAGTCGGGCTATACGCGTTGGACAGGAATTGATTCTTTCGAATCATGTCTTCAAAGTATTCTGCCGGCGTGCGGAACTCAGACTGTTTAAATTTACGCTGCATAATAAGACTATGTTTGACTCTGTCTTGCGTGTTTTCGGATCAATATGCCGATAGAAATGCATCAATACAATCTCTAATAAGTGTGCGCATCCGCGTAGCCGGTTCGTTTTCTAAATATCCACACATAAATTCCAGTTTGTGACTTAGTGGACAATTTGGTGGAAGTGCGTACATAAATTGATCTAACCATGAACATGGATGTATGTCATTCTTAGAATTGCGAAAGATCTTAAATTTCCGAACACCTAAGAAGTGTTTATAGTCAAAGTTTTCTCCTCGTGGCGACAAAGACCTACCGCGTCTGTCCCAGTCCGAATGTCGATTATTGTCAAGTTCGCGCGCCTGGCGCTCTCTTGTTGCATCCCGTAAATGAAACAAATTATTTTCTTCAAACCCCTCTGCTATCTGTGATTCTAAATTTCTTCTGCTATCTTTTCCTACGATTTCGCCTTCAATTTGTTTGACTTGCTTTCGTAATGCCTCAACTTCCCTTTTAACGCGTTCATTAAATTTTCCCTGATTTTCAACATGTTTAATTATGTTCTGGTACTCTTCAGTTTCTGCAAATGGTAATGGAGCTGTATCATCCGAATCTCTGTCCCCATTTAAGCTAAGACTAGTCAATTTATCTGAAATCTCCTCAACTCTTTCCGATAAGTCACCTAATTGTTCTTTCTGTTTATTTACGTCTTCCGTAAGTGTCGCAACTCTAGGGTTTCAGTATTAACACATTTTGTAGTTAACTGTTCATACTGTTGTGTTAGGTTATTTAATCTGTCATTTGGTACGGATTCCTCATTCTCTCAAATATTTCTTCCTTATCGTGTGCACGTTGTAAATTTAACTCTGAAAATTTTTGTACTATCACGCGATCTCTTTCTTCCTGTTCTCTATCCTGTTCCTTTTGTCTGATTTCTATTGAAATTAATCTATTATTGTGAGCATTCAAAATCGGTTGTACTTCTTCTCTAATTTCTTTCTTTAATTCATCTTTCATGTTTTTGAAACATGTCCCTATTCGTGAATCTAACCGTGTTTCCATTGTTTCCATCTCTGTTTTAATTGTTCCTATTTGTGATCCCAGTGAGTCTAACCGTGTTTCCATTGTTCCCATATCAGTTTTAATTTCAGATCGTAACTGTGATCCCACTGTTTTTAATTCAGATCTTAACTGTGTTTCCATTGTTCCCATATCAGTTTTAATTGTTCCTATTTGTGAGTCTAACCGTGATCCCATTGTTTCCATCTGTGATCCCAAATTTAATATAGCACCCATCAACTGCTCCATATTAACTGGTTCGAAATTCTTTTCGCCCCTAACATTTCCCGCAAAACTAACTTCCTTCGGCATAGCCATAAAGATATCTGTGTTCGATACTATTCCAGAGTCAATCCTCTTCTGGAGTATTGTTGCGCGGTATGCGATCTGCATCCATCAGAATTGACGGAGGCTATCGAGAGAGTTCAAAGAAGGATAGCTCGTTATGTACTGTAGCGAAATAGGGTAGAGAAGGTCAGGGGTATGACACGCGACTTGGGGTGGTGTTTTTCCTTGCGACAGGGTCTTGTCGTGAAATTTCAATCACCAACTTTCTCCTCATTGTGAGACAATATTTTGTTGGCGCTCATCTGGTAGAAATGATCGTCTAATAAAATATGAGCAATCAGACCTCACTCGGAAAGATTTAAGAGTTCGTTTTCCTCGGGTGCTGTTAGAGAGTAGAATCGTGGAAAAATAGCTTGAAGGAGGTTCAATGAAACATCTACCGGGCGCATGATCGTGAACTACAAAGTAATCATGATGCAGATGCAAATGACAGGCCAATCGAAGGGGAACAGTCAAAGATTAACTTAGACAACTACAATTCCGCGTTCTGTGTATCATAGGACGATGTAATCGGAGAGCTGTTTTCATCATACAATGACGGATTGCATCTTTTGTGAGACTCGCCACATCTTTGCGGGTAAAAAAGGCGCAAGCGTTTCGCCCTCATCTGATTCAGTTTCCTTCGCAGAGCACGGTACCTCCCGACGCTACTGCCTCACAGTTAGCAGCGACGTACCATAAGCGAGGTGCAGCCGCGGCAACCTTTCCTTGCTTCACAGACAGAGCAAACAGTGCCGTAATTCTTCTCATTAGGGCGGCGGACCGCAAACAGGTTCATACGGCGTTGCGGCTGCAAGATCCTTGCGTCTTTCGGTAGCACAGCCGGAGGAGTTGGCCGAGCATCTACGCATCTCTGTATCTCTGTAGTAGGCAGACGCGCAGTACAGGAGCTGTGTGCCTGCCAGAGAGGCTTCTTCTGAAGTTTTAACGATGTGTTGACAGCGGGGCCATTACCAACGCAGCGTCTATTTTTACCTCTCGTAGCTCGTGACCAAGAACTGGAAGATATTGTGCATAAGTAGCGAATAAAACTCCAGCTGTCAGTAACTTTTATACCTCAGTATATACAGAATGTAACAGGAGGAAAGTAAATACTTCAAAGACTAATCTGAATAAAAACAATCCGTATAACATCTGTCCAATTTTTACTGGCTATAGAAATGCAGGTGGTTTCAGAGACGCAGTGCGTCTGGGGAACTTGCCATACTTTTCGCTTCTACATGCTATTATGACGGGAAGTTGAGATTTTCAAAACGAAATTAGTTATACATTTTTAGCAAGGCTCGACGTATATAACAAAATTATAAGTTTATGTCCGGCAGTAGTCACTATTTCACAGGTAGCACTACTAGGCATCTCACCTCAAAGGCTACTACACAATGAGTAGTTGTGGAGTGTACAATTTTCTTTTCTCTTTTTTTAGGTTTGGTGGTAGTTTGAGGTTCTCTGATGAACTCTCGCCAATTGATATTTGATACTCAGACTGCGTTCAGAGTATAGACACTTCGACTGTCAAAGTTTATCTGGAAACTGGCGTAGTATTCGTAACAAAGCTCCCGAAGTCACTGTCGTACAGGGAAGTTGTTACACTGAAACTATTCTTAGGACCGAGAGCTGACTGAAACCCGAAGCAGAAAACTCTGAAATATTTAGCAAGTCATATTATGTGTATCGGAAAAACAGATCATACGCCATAGGAGCGGAATGTTCATAGCAGTTGACAGAAATATTGTCTGTTTTGAGGTTAAAGTTGGCTGTGGCAGTGAAGTTATCTGATCGAGTATATCAATTATAGGTGAACCTAAGATAATTGTTGGATGTTTAACCGTCCACCCGATTCCACTGTGACAGTTCTATATTATTATCAAAGAAAATTTACGGTCAGTAGTGCGTTAGTACCCAGATCATGCAATACCATTTGGAGGCGAATTTAACCTACCGAGTATAGTCTGGGACGTCTATGGTTTCACTGCGAGAGGAACAGACAAAGTCTTGGGATGTTCTTTTCAACGCGTATTCTTAAAACTGTCCCGAGCGGCTAGTTCGGCAGCCGACACGCAGTGGAAATATCTGAGACCTTGTAGCTACAAACAGGCTGGACCTTATCGACAGCGTCGGTATAGGGGGGGGGGGGGGGGGGCTTGATGATCAAGATGTCATTATAACAACTATGATTTCGAAAGTTAATAAATAAATCAAAAAGACACTTCCTAGCCTTCTGCTAGAAATAACAGACAAGCAGTTGTTAGTTTATCACTTAGGCAATGGTCTGACGTCTCTTAGTTCCTTTAAGATAGACTTATCGGAATTATGCCTACAGTTTAAACAGAACGCGCAAATCACAACAGGGACAATTTAGTAGAGATTCGTGGGTATATGGAAAGATCTACACGCTAAGAATACAACTACCACCGTCGTACCTTAGTAAGAGATCTGACCGAGAATCTAAGAAAATTCTGGTCCTATATGAAATCTCTAAACATGTCTGAAGCTTCCATCACGTGTTTGTTGGCCAGTCTGGTGTGGCAGTTGAAAACAGCATAACGAAAGCCGAAGTTTTAAATTTTGCGTTTAATAAATCGCTGACGTGGGAGAAACGTACAAACGTACTTTCGTTTGACCATTGAACACACTCCCATATGGACGACAAAGTGATAAATGTCTCTGTCATAGAGAAACAGCTGAAAGAGTTGAAAAAAAAGTCGCCAGATCCGGATGGAATCCCAGTTCTGTTCTACAAAGAGATTCTACAGCATTGGACCCTTACTTATCTTACATTTGTCGCGAATCTCTCTTCCAGCGCAGATTTCCGAGCGAATGGATAAAAAGACAGGTGACTCCTGTATAGAAGAAGGATAAAAGAACGGATCAGCAAAATTACATGTGAATATCCCTGACATCGATTTGCTGATGATTCCTTGAACGTATTCTCAGTTCAGATATATTTCCTTGCGACAAAGAACCTTAGGTCCACGAATCAGCGCGGTTTCAAAAATCGTCACTGGTGTGAAACTCAGTTTACCCTTTTCTCAAATGATATACTGCGAATTATAGGTGAAGGGGAAGAGGCAGATTCCATATTTCTAAAGCATTTCACACTGTGCTCCACTGCAGACTGTTAACGAAGGTACGAGTTTATGGAATTGGTCCCCAGATATATGAATAGCTCTAAGACTTCTTAAGTAACAGAAACGAGTACGTTGTCGACAACGGCGACTGTTCATCAGAGACAATGGTATCGTCAGGAGTGCCCCAGGGAAGTCTGATGGCACCGCTATTGTTTTGTACGTACATAAACGATCTGTCGGACAGGGTGAGCAGCAATCTGTAGTTGTTTGTTGATGATGTTGTGGCCGGCCGCGGTGGCCGAGCGGTTCTTGGCGCTTCAGTTCGGAACCGCGCGACTGCTACGGTCGCAGGTTCGAATCCTACCTCGGGTATGGATGTGTGTGATGTCCTTAGGTTAGTTAGATTTAAGTAGTTCTAAGTTCTAGGGGACTGATGACCTTAGCTGTTAGGTCCCATAGCACTCAGAGCCATTTGAACCATTTGATGATGCTGTGGTGTACCGGAGAGTGTCGAAGTTGAATGACTGTAGGAGGACTTAGACAATTTTTCTAGTTGGTGTGATGATTGGCAGCTTGCTCTAACTGTACAAGAATTAAAGTTAATGCACCTGAGTGGTAAAAACAAACCAGTAATGTTTGGGTACAGCATCAGTAGTGTCCTGCTTGACTCAATCATCTCGTTTATGTATCTGGGCGCAACGCAGCAATGCGAAATGAATTGGAACGAGCGTATGAGGACTGTCGTTTATTGGGGGAATTTTAGGACTGTGTGATTCATCTGCGAAGGAGATCGAATATAGGACGCGAAGTATGAGCTATTGAGTAATGTTTGGTTCAGAACCAGGTTGGATTAAAGGAAGACATCGACGCAATTCAGAGGCGGGCTGCTAGATTTATTACCGGTTGGTTCGAACAACAAGCAAGATTTACAGAGATGCTTCGGGAACTCAGATGGGAATCTATGGAGGGAACGCGACGTTCTTTTCGAGGAGCGCTATTGAGAAAATTTAGAGAACTAGCATTTGAAGCTGACTGCAGAACGATTCTCCTGCCGCCTACATATATTTGGCGTAAGGATGCGAAAGTTAGATACGAGAAATTAGGTCTCACACGGAGCCATTTATACTGTAGTTTTTGCGTCGCTTTATTTGCTAATGGAACAGGAAAGGAAATGACTGGTAATGGCACAGGGTGATTTGCGGAGTACGTATGTAGCTGTAGATGAAGATCTAACTCGGGGTAAGATGGAAAAATACGTTTGATAGTATCCCTAATTGTACTATGTATTCTGTTGTCAAGCACTACAAAACAGAAGTCTGTATTAAAATTCTATGATTGATTCTTACAGATTTACAGCACAGTCGTTACACATGTCTGATATCGAATTCCGTACTCCAGAGATGCTCTAAAACACTTCATGTCACCAGCTTCACTTGCTCCTTTGCTAACTAGAGGCTTCCTTCACTCCACTAGCCTCTATGTGTGATTCTAACGTAATTTCTAGGCATCCCATACAATTGAATAAATATAAAAAAGTTTTTATGAGTGCGCACCTTACCCCAAAGAAAGTATTGCATCTTTCGCAAGTATCGAAGTGAGATGCAAGTTGAAATACGTGTTCCAATATGGCAGCAAACTGGAAGTAGTTGGACGCATGCTTACTTCAAGATATAGATTAGATGATACGAGACTTGGACTCAAGGAAGCTGTGTACGGCTTAATGCTGCGCTTACGTGACACATCGAAGTAAAACGAGCAAATAGGCATCATAACCCCATGACCATATTATGACCATCTTCCACCTATTCACTCAGTGTTTTCATTTCCAGTGTTGGTACTTCAGTTGGTAAAGGTTTATTTACCAAGCATCGGTTTCGTTTTGAGCTTCAAGTTGTGTAATGGTTCAAAAGGCTCTGAGCACTATGGGACTTAATTTCTGAAGTCATCAGTCCCCTAGAACTTTGAGCTACTGAAACCTAACTAACCTAAGGACATCACACACATACATGCCCGAGGAAGGATTCGAACCTACGACCTTAGCGGTCGCGCGGTTCCAGACTGTAGTGCCTAGAACCGCTCGGCCGCCCCGGCCGGCCAAGGTGTGAAGTTTTGCTTAAATTTACATAACTTATTTCTCAAGTCACTGAGATTTGTTAGCCAGTTCTACTTTAATGTTTAAGAATACAGCACTTAATGACAAATGATTAAGATTGCCAATATTGTATTTGTGTACTTGTTTTGTAATGGAAACTCCGCTACTGCTTGTAGAGAATACGTCTGGCGATTTGCCAACCGCCCAGTGTCAGATTCGAGAGTGTTTCCTCGTGTTTTCACTAAACTGCATGAGACTTTTGTAGCGGCCAGCAGTCGCATCTGTAGATACAAATGAACAGTGTGTAGGTGAAGACAGTATTCAGTTAGTAGGCCGTAGTAATCCAGGAAGCATATCCAGAATTTCTGTACCAGTCGGTGTTCCATATACAGGAATATGGTGGACATTACGTATGCTCCACATCCATCCTTATCATAAACTACAGATCTAAAATCTTCGAGAAAAGGATGAAGGTAGGAGATGTGCATTTTGTCTTTGGATAATTGCAAATCACCGAGTTATCGCATTAATACTGTTTGCTGATGAAGCTACTTTCACTCTTGACTCTATGAATAACACACGCAACTCATATCGACCATCCGACGAAATTTCGCATGCCTTTGTGGAGACACATTCTCGATGATGCATCTCTGAACCGCGGAGTGGATGCGAAACCCCATCTTCGGTGAAAATTTCCCTAACGCAGAAAACTCATCTGAGGTCACTCATCTAAGATCTATCCTATGAATGTCCACACATTCTAATGGATAACGCAATTTTAAGGCAGTAGGCACAGATCCAAAAGTGAGGACATTACACAACACAATAATGTGACGGGAAGGTATCTGACAAAAACAATCTTTCATCGAAAACTCTAATTTATTCATTAAAACACCTCATGGAAATGAGGCAATCAGGCAGTTGACCAATGCTATCTGTATCAGAATTTTGATTAGTGGTTATATGGATAGCAGTGTTACCCAGCTGCAAGAGAAATTACCCCCTGTTAATTCAAAAATGACGCTCTGAAACTCAATTTTAAACCCGCTGTTTCCTGACAGAAGACAGTGACTGGAAGCTGGGTGAATGAAAAGATCACACATTCAGCACATGTAAGTGTAACAAGAGACGGGCAGCCGTGTATGATTATACGAGTGCAGAATAAGAATGATCTACCTCGGCGATGCTGTAATTAACTGCCGTGTGCCGTCATTAGAGCGTATTGACGGCTCTCTCGAGAAGACGAGGATCCGTCGCTACAACTGGAACACCATTCCCTGGACGCTCGTAACTGGGAAGTCGCTGTGGTGTCACCAGGTCTCAGCCGAGGCCGATACCGCCTCCACCGCGTGTTGACCCAGCGTCTATGCTACCTCCAACACGTCTTAACCATGAGCACTCTATTTTAGGCTCTCTCATACGCCTTCCTCTCCTTCCCCGCCAAACAGTGCCAGTGGCCAATAGCTAAAATACAAAACACTGCGTCCTGGTAGCGAGGTTTTCGCTCCAGCGTTGGGAATCTCACCAAAACGGTGTGTCGCGATCAAACACCAATCATATAGGAAAACTCACCCACACCACTAAAAAAACTTCTGCTCCACCTCTGTACTAGACTCTAGTACACCAGCCTCTCGTTTTCTTGCCTGTGGCACTAGCCATGCATCAGAGGGTCTCTGAATGGAACTTCCACAGCTCACCAGGGTCACACATTACTTTCTGCAGGCTGTATTTTGTAAAGTGGCCGTTGCCTGTCTACAAAGATAGTCCATAAAATGTGAGGAAGCGGCGCCCGCCTACTTCTTTTGACCTCTCTCTGCCCCAGGGCAGACGCTACACTTGTCGAGGCTTTAAAGCTGGGCAATGGTTTGCTACTCTCTGGGATGCCTGGGCAGCCCCAGTTCTGTAAGATCCACCTGAACCTCCCACTCCATTCCCGAAAAAGAGCCGTTTTCGACAATATCCTCTGTTCATCCTGTTTCAGGTCGAAAGCATTGTCTCTTCTCACACACGCAAAATCTATTCAGAAACCATTGAATCTGTCACCGTGTTAAATGACGGAAATGAAGCTACATAGAACAACATGCTACCGGTCACTGAGGTCCAAGATCTTCAAGAAAAACGCTCTTAGTGCTACTCGCACAGTCATCTTCTTCCAGTTACACAACAAATTTCACATTGAACGAAAAAGGCATGACAAATTGCCTGCCGTGCTTTGCGGCGTAATACCCAGTCGTTTGATGGTGCCCATTGTGTCACAGCACCGGTCTACATGACCCCATTATCTACGATATCTTGGAAGAGGTTTCTTTGGCTGCAAGATAGGGTATGTTCTTCCAGTGTTATGGGGTCTTCGCACCTTGAAGTCGTCAGGTGACATATTATAAAATTCCAAAACACCCTAAAGGTAGATCGACAGAAACGAGCGCTTTCTTACCCACCATGGGCCACTGGCTTCCTCTCATCAGTTTTTTGCCTATGGGAATGGTTGAAAGGCGAAATCTATGAAGAGGAAATGAAGACAGGAGACGAACTGATCGGGTTAGGATAGTGCATCCCTCACAAAAGAAGGCCAAGACTCGCATAGAAGAGCCACATGTGGTGTTGTCAACTGAACTGAATAGTGCTTTGAGGTATCTCGTGGTACTGATGATAATGGTCATGGAACTTAAGCACCTGTTTTGATAAATAGATTCTATGAATATTTTATAGCTTAAATTCTTAAAGCCGCATCTCTGGAAAAATATTGACATGTTATTTGTATTGTTTTATACGATTTTATAGTACTACAGCCACAAGTATCCTCCTCAAACCGCACGTACAAAAAAAAGTACTGACAATGCTTACTACACTACTGGCCATTAAAATTGCTACACCAAGAAGAAATGCAGATGATAAACGGGTATTCATTGGGCAAATATATTATACTAGAACTGACATGTGATTACATTTTCACGCAACTTGGGTGCATAGATCCTGAGAAATCAGTACCCAGAACAACCACCTCTGGCCGTAATAACGGCCTTGATGCGCCTGGGCATTGAGTCAAACAGAGCTTGGATGGCGTGTACAGGTACAGCTGCCCATGCAGCTTCAACACGATATCACAGTTCATCAAGAATAGTGACTGGCGTATTGTGACGAGCCAGTTGCTCGGTCACCATTGACCAGACGTTTTCAATTGATGAGAGATCTGGAGAATGTGCTGGCCAGGGCAGCAGTCGAACATTTTTTGTATCCAGAAAGGCCCGTACAGAACCTGCAACAAGCGGTCGTGCATTATCCTGCTGAAATGTAAGGTTTCGCAGGAATCGAATGAAGGGTAGAGGCACTGGTCGTAACACATCTGAAATGTAACGTCTACTGTTCAAAGTACCGTCAATGCGAACAAGAGGTGACCGAGACGTGTATCCAGTGGCACCCCATACATCACGCCGTGTGATACGCCAGTATGGCGATGACGAATACACGCTTCCAATGTGCGTTCACCTCGATGTCGCCAAACACGGATGTGACCATCATGATGCTGTAAACAGAACCTGGATTCATCCGAAAAAATGACGTTTTGCCATTCGTGCACACAGGTTCGTCGTTGAGTACATCGCAGGCGCTCCTGTCTGTGATGCAGCGTCAAGGGTAACCGCAGCCATGGTCTCCGAGCTGATAGTCCATGCTGCTGCAAACGTCGTCATACTGTTCGTGCAGATGGTTGTTGTCTTGCAAACGTCCCCATCTGTTGACTCAGGGATCGAGACGTGGCTACAAGATCCGTTACAGCCGAGGGATAAGATGCCTGTCATCTCGACTGCTAGTGATTCGAGGCCGTTGGGATCCAGCACGGCGTTCCGTATTACCCTCCTGAACCCACCTACTCCATATTCTGCTAACAGTCTTTGGATCTCGACCAAAGCGAGCAGCAATGTCGCGATACGATAAACCGCAATCGCGATAGGCTACAATCCGACCTTTATCAAAGTCGGAAATGTGATGGTACGCCTTTCTCCTCCTTACACGAGGCATCATAACAACGTTTCACCAGGCAACGCCGGTCAACTGCTGTTTGTGTATGAGAAATCGGTTGGAAACTTTCCTCATGTCAGCACGTTGTAGGTGTCGCCACCAGCCCCAAGCTTGTGTGAATGCTCTGAAAAGCTAATAATTTGCATATCACAGCATCTTCTTCCTGTCGGTTAAGTTTCGTGTCTGTAGCACATCATCTTCGTGGTGTAGCAATTGTAATGGCCAGTAGTGTAATTATGCGGGAAAACAGACTCATGGGTTTTCAAGCAGGGACTCGTATCTGGCAAGGCACGGCTTGTGCGCTGGAGAGAGTTGGTGTCTAGGAATGAATGATTATGAAGGATTTTCGATTCCTGCTGTGGACTTGTGTGGCGTGCCTTGGCAGTTGGGTTGTTGACAACACTCCGACATTTACCAGTACACAGCTGCGAAAATTACCGAAATTTTGCCTGCATACGGCAAAGCAGATTGCAACGGGAGAGCGACTGCCAGAATGACTGCAGAAGGTTTTCCAAACAGCTGCACCACACGTCATTCCACGTTTCCGGCCATCGAGAAACGCCTCAGGGAAGCAGGACAGTTTTACTTAGATATTTTCTGCCTGGGTTCTGTCCACTGTGGAGTAAGTGCAGCAGTTTGTGCTTGGTACTAGCGAATACTATCCCCAGACTACTGTTTGTCCTCTGGTAAATGCCGAAACGTGGTGCTGATCGTTCACGGTCGGCTCAGACACTACAGCTGGAGGAGAACGTGCCGATAATGTTCGAAGAGGAGCCAGTCAACAGCACTCGACAGGTGACACAGGCGTTGCACGTGAGTAGAAGTGCCGTGTGGCCTGTTGTCCATGAAGACCAGCTCCATCCAGACCACATGCAGAATGTCCAGGCATTGCGGGGTAGGACTACCCACGACGGATACAGTCTGCACAGTGGTACTTACAACAATGTGTACTACAGCCACAACTCCCGACCTTGGTGCTATTCATGGATGAATGAACGTTTACTCGAGGCTGCATATGACACTTGCACAACATGCATGTTTTGGCGGACGAAAATCAGAGTGAGCATACGATTCAAAATCACCAACGCGGGGTCGATATTAACATCTGGGCCGCTATAATTCGTGATTATATCATTGGGCCAAATATAACACAACCGATCTATTTCACACTTACTATTGACGTTTCGCCCACCCTATTGGATATAGTGCTACTAAATGTTTGGATGGACATGTGGCTGCAACACCACGGAGCTCCAGCACGCTTTGACGTCGATGTGCGGAATCACCTGCGAGCTAACATCCCAGAGATGTTCGGGCTCACATGCGGTTCCTCTTCGTCGAAATATCTTGGCTCAAACTCGTCTAGGAGTTGAACCGCACGTGTCAGATTACGCGCCCTAAATTAGACACTTCTGACCCTCTGGTTATATTATCTGGCTGATGGTAAGTTCGCGAAATTGTATGAAGTTAGTATGACACATAATAACAGTAATAGTAATATCGGGAACTAAATTAACGACCCATAAATGATGTAGGCCACACAGTTGCGATTTGGTTAGAATAATGTTTATTCAGAAAGCAAACTAATAGCGAAAGCGGTCGTATTTAGAATTACTATTACACTCGAGCGCATATTCATTTGACAGAGTTCGATCATTCACAATCTTATCGCCAATGACATGTCCAATACTCCATCCCGTTAACTATGCGAAAAGTTAAGAGTTCACACCAGGCGCGTGGCGGGTCCGTTCTCAGAGACTAAGTCCCGCGATACCACACAACGCTAAATTTTCTAACTCGTTTTACTTCCTGGCTACCTCTAGACCGACCGTCCTCTTTCACGTCTCCACCAATACTTTACTTCTGCTCGTCCCCGGCAGAATTCCTACGTGTGAAAAATCCTCGGTCAACTGACTAGGGTAATTCCTTTTCCTGAAGCCGTCCATGTGATTGGCTACGGCCTATTCTACATCATTTTACATTTTAACATATTCAAATAATCAAAGTTTGACCACTTTCACGTTCTAAATAAAGTAATAATAATATCCACTATATAATATACGTTAAATTCTTTTACGTAAAACCAATACAATCTCCTTCTTAGCTCTGAATGTCACGGCCAGTAGCCTTGCGCGAATGTGCTTTCTGATAAACAAATAACAAAAGTAACTATTATGCAGTAAACTTGACAACAAATATTCTTTTACCTAATGATTCAATAAGGTATCATGCTGTCATCGTTCAAAGTGTTTTGTGTGGAGGAAATGATGATCTGATGCTTAACTGAAATTACTTATAACTTAAATTTACTACATCTTTTAAACAAACGAAGTTACATAGTCGATATTTACAACATTTGTCATTTTTATGATGCACTTCTATATGAAATGTCGATCGTTAAGATCGGGCAAAGCGTTCAGATTTTAGCATTCATGTCTTTGTTACAAAACTTGTTAATTTTACTTTAACAGTAAATCCTAAATTATTATGGATATGATCAATATTCAAGTTTTATGGGGATCACCATGAAAATTTATGGAGGATGGTAGATTAAAATTACTATGGCTTCATTCCCTGAATTACTACAGAATTAAATAGTTTTAATAAATGGCCGATCTTAGGTCCACCATATTTAACACTGCTACGCCTCCTTGGTCACAGACAGCCCCTATGGGGTTTCCCTATGTAGGTTCTCGTCTGTCTCACTCGCACACTACAGCACCTAGGCCTCATTCAGCACAAGAGAAGCCTGTGAATTTCCTCATCTCGGAGTGAATCTGCGCTCTTTGTGGCACACGGTCCTGGACGATAGAGTTTGTTTCACAATTCCTGAAGGCTGACTTTTTCGGCCATATATTTAAATGAGAGCAAAATGCTCGTTACCTCACACACCTCAGCATCGCAAATACCAGTCAATTGATTATAGGGGAGGACCAATTGCATGGCCAACGTGGTCGACAGATCTGACACCTCTCGACTATTTTCTGTGGGTTAGCATGAACAAAAATGTTCAAATGTGTGTGAAGTCCTAAAGGACCAAACTGCTAAGGTCATCGGTCCCTAGTCTTAACACTACTTAAACTGATTTATACTAAGAACAACATACACACCCGTGGCCGAGGGAGGACTCGAACCTCCGGCGGGAGGGGCCGTGCAGTCTGTGACATGACGCCTCAAACCGCGGGGCTAGCAAGAACAATATAGTGCATAGCACACGTGTAACGACAGCAGAGGACTTTATTGCTTGAGTCCATGGAGCGATAGAAATACCTTAAAGAACTCCGCACGTATTGTCTCATGTGCGTGAGGCTCAACACCGCCGATGAAGGCTCTACATGACGTAGGAGTTATACTGCTCGAAGCCCGTTTGTAATGTAGACAGCGCGATGTGTTGCTCATATTGGGTTTACTGACGTAATGTGGAATGCGTACCCATGTCAAGCTTCGACGCTTCCCAGCGCCCAAGCCATGCATTCCAGCACGTTGGCTCCTTTTTGAAAACCGATCAATATGCCTAACCGCACAAGATAGTAAGCGTTGTCGGTGATCTTTTTGGACGCCCTGTGTATATGATCTCAGTGCGCGGTGAACTAACTACCGTGACAAGAGGTGAGTCAAGCTCAAAGAGAATCTTGTTCCCCAGTCTCCGCCTCAGAATGGATGATGCACAGACAAGTGAAATACGATTACACACAGAACAAATGTTACACAGTCCACTGAGAGATGGCGCTCACGACCTCTCTCTGTTTGGTTAACTGACGGTAGTGGAGACCGCAGGGCGTCCTGCTGGAAATTTAAACAATAAATGTGCCAACTCCTCTTAAAGCTCCAGCTGAGAGAGGGAGAGAGCCCTGAGCCAAACGATGACACAGGACACCTGCTCATAAAAGTGACACCATATCGTCTTTTCAGTACTACAAAAGGATTTGCAAGATATGCAGCCTAATCTCCATAGCCATAACGTACCGCAGAAGAGAATTTTCATTTACATCGACGATGTAAGAAGCAACTGCTCTACCGACAATACAGGAAGATACGCATGGCAACCAAAGATGACTCAATGACTACAGATCAGGTTTTCTTCGTAATTTTGTGGAAAAATATTTTTTGGGGGGAACTTTTGGGAAAATGAATACTTTGGGGGAATATTTCGGGAAGAAAATTTCGTAACTGGGGAAATTGGGGAAGTATTTTATTTGCCTTGGCTTTCTACGAACGCAATCTCTGGTATTTTAATTCAAACAACACGTACTTAGTTTTCTAGATATTCGTTGGATGCCACTGCCTATTCAGTTAATCGATATACTTTTCCTTTTGTGAGAGACGCTACACTATAATGTGCAGATGTCCAATTTCGACCGCTTGGGATCTTTATCGACTTTCGTAGTTGTATCGATTTATGAGGAGATGCCTTATTGGATTTCGTCGTTTTTATGAGATTTATATTATACGAACGTCGGAAGAATATCTACTACCGAGGATCTCTCGAAAACGCATCGGCATAAGTATCATTTGTTATCATTAAATGTAACCTAATGATAGGTCGGAGGATAAGACCGACCGACCTGGAGGTGTAAGTAAAAACCACAGACACAGATTCTACGTGTTCACAGTATGATAGTAGACGAAGTGCGGAACAGGGAAGTGAGTCATAAATGGTGTGTTAATGGTAAAACAATACAATAACGAGAAAAGCGCGAAGAAAGCAAATTTGGTGCCCCTAGTGCAGCTTTCTCATTTTTCTCGTCCGGCTACTGTCTTCTTTACACATTAAAAATTTCAGTTCATTTCAATATTACAATTTTTTCATGTGTGTGGTAATTTTACGCCCCTAAACACACAATTCCACCTCTTCAAGCTACCAACTCTGTTAACAATAAACAGTTAAAGGAATGTGTTGGTTTAAGACATTTGCGGAAAAGTTGCCGAAATGGCATCATTTATCATTTTGGCGACTTTTTTTTTTTTTTTTTTTTTTTTTTTTTTTTTTTTTTTTTTTTTTTGCTGCAGGGAATTTCGAAAACTCAATCTGTAAACGCTGATAGTAAGTACATACATTTGAGCCCCAGCGTAAGTCCTGTTCCGACACGTTTTCCAGCTCTTTCGGTGGTGGCTGTGTCGGCCTAAGACGCTCGTTCGCGGTTTAATATGTACATCTCTGTAGCAAATCTTTTATAAATATTCCTAGAAAAGTGGCTTTGATCTTGATCAGTTCATTATTGGTGCATGAATATGAAACTGCGTCACAAAATGTGTTAACAAAGTCACAGTGCTCGTGTTATTAGCCAACCGATGAACTCTGTACATATATGTGATACACACTACAAATTAATTGATAAAATCAGAAACCCCTTATAACCAATACCACAAATTTTTAAGAAGAAGCATATACCTGAGTATCAGAAGGACCAATAACTGAAAATTGTTGAGCAAAATCCTACGTTTTCTACTAGACGGTAAGTTACTCTAGGTCCAAAAAATTGCACATACCTAATATAGAAACCGAAATACTAATTTGTGTAACTACTGGACACGAGGGGGTTCTGCTCAAACGTGTGGACATAAGGGTTTCTACGTCAAATTAATTGCAACAAATGGCGTTTTAGTGCGATTTATTAATGTATCAATAACAAAATATTGCACGACGTGCGCTGCATTATAAGCCATGAATGAGCTTTGAGAAGAACATTCTTCCCGTCGTAATTTATTTATTTTCTGTTTTTCAGTGTCGCTTCCTTTGTAATATGACATTTACTTTGCTGCGAACGCCTTTCCTTCTCTGTATTTGTGGTTCTACATCACTCATGTTAGAAATGCTTTAACTGGGCAGAAGCAACAGCCTAACAATGTAATAATGTAATGAAAACTAAGTATGATATTAGTTGCACTAGAGTCAAATAACGTTTACATGTATTACTGACTGTCAGCTCTTTAATAGTCAGGTACAACATCTAAGACAAAGTAAACTACCTAGGAAACCAACGAGAAAGCAAAGTAAATGATATTCCCACTCATTAAGTGGCGTTTCTCAAGAAAACAGTAAAAATTACCCTCTCATAACATGGAAACCACTAAGTAGAGATGAGGTATTTCTGTCACAATCATTGTTGCTATCTTCATATTGATTTTATCGATTCAAATGATGTTGCTGTGGCACCCTCAGAAAGTGGTCTATTTATTTCAAAGTGGAAGGGGATTTCACAGCTTCACTATGAATGCATGCATGTGTAGGAGTCTCCAGGGAGAGTGAACGTTGAGAGATTACAGTCGTCACTGATCAGTTGACATGGTGACATAGGCTGCTATTGCGTTTAAAACACGAGGATTATAGAGCCTGTAATTAGGACAATAGGCGTTACTTTTCTGACGTCGTGAAGCCAGTGGCTATGACATATTTTCCATATTTCCATGACGCTATTTGTCAACACGATAACGCCAGATAACATGTTGTCCATGTTCTCCTGACCACTCACCAGCCACTACGATTGGTGCATTCTGCCTCATAGTTGAAGCAAGATGGAATGGTGCACACTTAGCTGTCATTCAAGCGCACTTCGACTCGATGCCCATTTTCATTAGAGCTGTTGCTGCTGGCAGATGTAGCAATTCTGTCGCTAAAGTTCAGACCATGATACCTCTAGATCAACTACAAGTTGAATGATGTGTTCGTTCCACTTGTAAAAGCCTTCGTAAGCCTGGGATAATGTGCAATGATGCATTGACTTTAAGTCAGTGCTACGTTAAAAACTTTGCGTAACATTAAGTCTGGTAGAGAGTTCTGTTATACTCAATTTATTAGCTAGCATAACCTAAATGAATCACTTTCATGTGTTTTGCTAGCATAGGGTCTACTCGAGTCAACCACTAGGATTCTGACAGTGACTGAGGGGTTGTATTATTAACATGTTTTCTCAGAAAGTAATTATTCTTAACACAGATGGAGGATAGCCTCGATCTTACAGACTTTAAAGCAATGGAATCATTGAATGTGAGGTATGTTTACAAATGATTCTCTCGTTTTCAGAGCTTTGTATTTTACAAAGTGTTACATATACAAGCAAGGCTGAAGCATGAATAAAACCGTAACCTCACCAATTTTGCATTTAGCGCTCTCAAAATGTGCTATTACTGCTCCTCCGATAACACGATATCCGTCCAAGCGGTATTCAAGTTCATTTCACATCTTGTCAGTGGTCATCATACGAGCAGTAATAATGGGTGTTCTCTGAACTGTTCCATTGTTCTTGGCAGTCGTGGTAAGTAAACTGGGTCCTTAAAGTAACAATAAAGGCATTAGGTCAGGCCACATGAGAGGCCAAGGGAACAAAGCCATATTTTCCTCACCATCACGCCAAGCCCTACGAAATGAAGTTCGTTGTTTAGATAGCGACGGACATCGTTGCTCCAATGTGGGGATTCCCCGTCTTCTTGGAAAATGAGATTCTCGGAATCAGCACACTGTTGCGGAAAGAACCACAACTACAACATATCAAGGTTAGAGGTACCTGTCTCAGTCTCCTCGCAAAAGAAAATCGTTCAATAAAACGTCGTCCGTGACACTGCACGGAAAAATATAACTTTCCGCGAATGTCGCTAGCGCGCTACAATTTTACGAGAGTGTTCGATGCCCCAAAGTTACCTCGCGTTGGCTAGCCTTCCCAGGGCAGTGGAGGGTTTCTTTGTTGCTGAATATCAGCTCTGAGGCGAAATTTTCATTCTCAAGTGCTTCTTACATTGTGATGAAAAATTGAAGGGGTCGGCCATAATCTTGCCGTTTTAATTGTTGCACAAGCTGCAGAAGGTACGTTGTGAAATGTAAGCTTCGTTGCAAATTTTCCCTATAGTTTGCTGCGGTATTCCAAGTTCATGGTTTGCATGGGCCTTTTTTTATGGACTGCATACGAAACTTTCCCTCAGCCTCTCCATGGTTGCCTTTGAAACTCTTGGGAAAGGGGTATTTTTTTTTCTTTACAAAAAATGGCACTGAGCACTATGAGGCTTAACATCCATGGACATCAGTCCCCTAGAACTTAGAACTACTTAAACCTAACTAACCTAAGGACATCACACAACACCCAGGCATCACGACGCAGAGAAAATCCCTGACCCCGCCGCGAATCGAACCCGAGAACCCGGGTTTTTCTTTACAGAGACAATCAGAGTCTCTCCTAAATTGTCGACACCAAAGCACAATGCTCTGTTTACGTGGCGGCTCTTTTCCATAATTCTTACTGAATGCACGGTGATCTGTGGTAACAGACAAACATCTCGCATCCAGCCATTTTTTCAGGCTTTGCACTTGTAACGAAAATTGGTAGGCACTATGCAGGCTCGGTGAGTTTCCGGTTCTGTTCATGCAGCAATCGTATTTGTACAGTGCATGTAAATTGTGGAAAAATATCGAACTTTTTAAAACGAGTGAATTATTTGTAGTAGTTCTGTATTACGAATTTGCAATGATGGTATACACAATATAGAAAGAGGAGTCTTTGGCAATTTATAAATTTTTGACTACGTCAGTCCCGATAAAAGGAAAAGGAGGGTCTAGTAAAAAGTCAGTGATTAATGGTTCAAATGGCTCTGAGCACTATGGGACTTAACATCTACGGTCATCAGTCCCCTAGAACTTAGAACTACTTAAACCTAACTAACCTAAGGACATCACACAACACCCAGTCATCACGAGACAGAGAAAATCCCTGACCGCGCCGGGAATCGAACCCGGGAACCCGGGCGTGGGAAGCGAGAACGCTACCGCACGACCACGAGATGCGGACTCAGCGATTAATGATTTGCGGTATTATGACACCTAGGTCCACTGGTGTAACTTTTTTTCCTTTTAGATTTCTTCTTGTTTCACAGGTCTGCGCCTCCTATGAACATTCCAAATACATTGAATCTGGAAGGGAGTCCGTATGGTGACTTGAGAGAGTGGTCTACTAGCTGTATGTGGTGTCGTCGATGGCATTGCTGCTGTTGCTGGTGGTAGTGGCTGAGATGCAGGTGTTGGTGGTGATGCTGTGGCGGCTTCTGCTGGCGTCGGTGTTACTGTTGCTGCTGCTGTTGTTGGTGATAACGATGGCCCGTGGGAGATGGGTGGCGTCGTGTGTAGAGTGGGCTGATGGGTCTGTATTCGATGTGTTCTAATTGATTATATTGTCCAAGATCCCGCCGTCACTTGTAGCCATAGCAACGGCTTCGGGCGCTGTAATATCTTGTTTCGTTGGTTGTCGTTCTGTGGCCCGGCCGCGAAATAGGCTACCGCCATTGGCAGAGCAAACAGTTTGACAATCCATTGACAGTATCTGCTGTAGATGCCTTCCGTACTATGTATTCATATCCACATCCATAAGCACCGGCATGTCTCAAAGAACATGTGTAACATATGTGCAACCAACCAACATTGCCTATGTTCATCTGTGAAAATGGACTCGATAAGCAACCTGAGCTATGAGTAAACGGAATCTAACCTGCATAACACAGGTGCGTGTTGTATGAGCGTCAGTTTCACTGCATTGAAGTCCTCAACAGATCTTTACATGAAAAACTTAAAACTAATGTTTGGATAAGCTATCTGACTGTGTATTTGAATAAGAAAAACTACAGGAACAAATGAATCTGTAACAAGAATACCTAAGCTATCTGATTGCGTTTTGAAGAAGAATTTACAAATAATACAGAATCTGACTTGTGATACGGAATTGACTGGATCAGAGTGCATGCATGACATGTTGTGATGTGTCAGTGTCTCTGTTTTGCTCCCACCTCTTTAAATGACTGACTTTTTCCATGTGGTTTACAGCAATTCGCAGCAGCATGCAGCAGCAGCGACTAAAGCTGTTACTGAGAATTAATATAATAAAAAGGAGCTTGTTTGGGTCCTGTTAACTACTAAATAGCTTGTGAGATTGTATTACATAAATGAAGTCTAATTAAAGCTTCAGAATCATCATAACCCCATAGCCAATAACAATTACAATGACGTAGGTATCATTAATGGCTGAGTATCACATTAACAAATTATTTCAATCTCAAAGTTACGTTAACATTTAATAACCACAGCATATTATTTAGATGTGGAGAATAATTATTATTATTTGGAGGATAAGGAGGCTTCTTTAAATGACAAGCAAAACGTGGGATTATTGCAAACTCGGACTAAAACTCACGAGCATAACCCTGCAATTTCTTTTGTACTATGCTTGCGAATTTTACCTTGAATTTCATCTTTAAGCGTAGTTAAGCCGTTTAAATCTCTCTTGGCTATATAAATGAAATCAGGCCTTGAGTGTGGTAAGATCTGCCATCACCGATGTGAGGGCAGCGTGCCACGTCTTCGGTCTCCGAACTCTCGACCGACACTACTGAAATTTTACTCTCGCAGACAGACATTGTCTCACAACAATGCTTAGAATCGCGGTCCCATGTTTCGCCCTCAGATTGTTACTATCGACATCTGACTGCTTACACAATGCAAAGAATAGCGTTGACTATGTTGTTTTCAATCTAATGGAGAGTTCTGGCACACTCCTTACACCTGTCGTCACATTTTGGATTGGTAGAGTAGCTTTATATTTGGTTGGGAAACGCAAAGGCATGTCTTCAGCAAATTCTTTAAAATGTGAGCTGAGGCAGCTAATCGTAGTGCTTGGCGGAAAGAATCAGTTAACAACGCCCACATGACTTATGAACGAAGGGATACGCTTCTCTTTCATTTGCAGCCGTGAACACGCCCTGCCTTCCTGCTTGCTAGTGTGTGGGTGTGATGACCTGTTTTAGTGTACACACTTTGCCTTATGATAATGAAATGATCACAGCAAGCCGATTATGATGGCATGGTAGCGTGCTTGCGCTTCGTTTGCGTAGTTATACATCACTTGGAACATGAAATTTAACTGCGCGAGCGTATCTGCAGTTGTGCTTCATGTGGCCGATGATGGTTCTTTGTCAGAGTTCAGAGCATGATTAGAACACGTGTGAATCTATATCCAATTTCAGTTCAGTCATCCGCGACTACAAGGCGCTTATCTCATTGCTTTTGCACGTTAAATGTTGTATGCCTTAATATGAGTATTGGACTATATTGCTTCCTTCTGTAAATGTATGGCCAGGTAAAGCCACATGGTCCGCTGAAAAGCAGTTGTATATTTTATCGTGAGAGTTTGTTTTCATGTACTGCATAACATTTATGGTTTTATTCAATAGTCAAATGATTTGGATTGCTTGTTGAGTTATTTTTACTAGTCGGATCCTTATTGAAATTCTCACTTTACTTGAAACTTTCAGCCATGAAAAAACTAAGTTCTGTTCCCTTGTGTTTAAAGAAGAGGGAAAGAATAAACTGCCTTAAGCAGAGGTCATGTTCTCTAATTTTAATTTTAAACGAAATTTCATCTTAGAAGGCAATTGCGTGTTGCAGTGGAGCATCAGGGCACGCGTTTGCAGTGATAAAGACATCGGTATTGAGCTATCATAACAGCTCATTTCTATTTATTAGTCATGGTAGGACACTGTGCAAGTCCATTTGCTTTTCAAGAATCACACCTGTAAGTAGTGAATTATGAACACTGACAGAGGGTAGCTGCATGAGATCTGTTGTAAAGATCATTGTTTCATTTTGTACTGATTTAGCTGTTGTCGAATACCCCTTTTATTACTCCAGGGGTGTATGAGAAAGTTCCTGGATAAGTACACTACAGCATATCAAATTAAATTAATCACATCACGATTTGTTCATTTACGCATTAGATTTCCTATAAATGGGAATGTTTTCATGGCAATAAAACCGGAGTCACACAATATTATCAACTCAGAAGTTAAGATTCAATCTAATGACAGGTTTACACCATATGATAACTGAACATCGTAATCGATGGGTTGGAGTTAACTGAGTTAGCGAAAACTGATTGCTTTCTTAGGGAACTTTTGCTTTTGCTGTTGGCTGACGTGCATGCCACTCAAATTATTACTCACCTCCCGTAACAGCGCACACTGGTCGTTGTGGAGTGCTGTGGACGGTGTAGAACTGGACCCCCAACATTGACGTACGGCATGGATGTTAAGTGGTGCGCTTGCACCATTCAGTTGCATTGAATCAGTGCAGTAAGTCGGGTTGAGGTGGATACGTGACTGAATTACAGAAAGGTGGTATCGTGTTTAAATATGGCCATGACCATACCGAAAAAGAAATTGCCCTTTTGGTTGGTGTATCAAGGAGGAGTGACTACGTGTCTTCAAGAAATGGTACACCACTCGGGGAAATATAAAGAGGCGTATGAACAGTTATCGTAAAAAGATTCTAACCGTTGGCCGACAGGGGCCTAAAGATGAGTGTTATCCATTGTTGTTTACAAGCCGCTTCGAAATTGCCCATCTGTCAAAAGACCATTGCTCCCACCCGTACAGAGCGCCACACGTCTCGAATGAGCCAGGTAACACAGGAACTGGACAGTAGCTGACACGTAGGCTTGTAGTTTTTTGCTGGCCAGGGCGGGCTGTAACTATCGTACAACAGCGAGACGTGGTAGATATGCTAATGCGTTACTGCGAAACCGATTTACAGTGGAAAACAGATCAAAAAATGGTTCAAATGGCTCAGAGCACTAGGGGACTTAACATCTGAGGCCATCAGTCCCCTAGAACTTAGAACGACTTAAACCTAACTAACCTAAGTACATCACACACATATATGCCGGAAGCAGGATTCGAACCTGCGACCGCAGCGGTCGCGCGGTTCCAGACTGAAGCGCCTAGAACCGCTTGGCCACTCCGGCCGGCCAAACAGATCAGTTCCAGTTGTGACTATGAGGTGCAAATCTGATGCTGTACACTGTTTGTATGACGATATGAAATCAACACCGTTATTTGACAAGTCATAATGTGAATGAACGTTATGGCCGTCGAGAAGAGCGAATGTGCACTGTTAGGGAAACTGTGTTATAAGATCAGCAGCAATTTCAGTGCTGCATTGAGAGAATATCGACGACTGAAAGGTCTGAGGAGATACCCGATGCCTGCAAGTGGTTTAAAGAAGAGGGCAATGAAAATCGAAATACACGTGAGCTCGGTGTCGAACCTGGAAGACGAAGTCGTCCTGTACCGGTGAAAGTTGTTGACGAGGTTGCTGTTGCTATAACTGGACGTACGGCACGTGCCCGCGGTAGTGCTAGTGCTCATGCAGTGTTACGAGAACTGTTTGTCCCATGATCAACATTACAGAAAGTTTTGCCGTCTATTTTACACTGGTACATCTACAAGATACAGACGGCGCTGCAGCGGAAACCGCAGCAATGTTTTGAATTCGGTTTCTGGCACGTATCGGACACGTGGCCCGTGACGTCTGCACGTTATCGAGAACTCCTTGTACAGCATGTGATTCCCACTTCGGAAGGGCGAATATGTGTGTAAGCCACTGTTTTCGTGCAAGATGGAGAACCACCTCATGTCGCACGCCCAGTGAAGGATCAGCTTAATGAAACCCTCCAGGGACGTATTATCTCCAGAAGTTTCCCAGGTGCAAGGCCTGCAAGATCACATAACCTGAATCTACGTGATCTTTGGCTCTAAGGTATCTAAAAGAACGCATATAAAAAGAACACGTTCGGTGTCTACCTGATCTGAAGGCCGGCATGCAGCAACACATTGCTCTGATCCCATCGGAAGTGCTGCGAGCAAATCTCGTCGATGTCTCCGATGCTCTTATTGGAAAAACTGTGTAAGTAGCGGTTAATAGTAGGATAAACCTTACGCCTTTCACACTTGTTTATCCTTTTCTGACCACCGCCCATTCCCAGTGCATTACAAATGGAACATTTCTACAACTCTTTCTTGCATTCACAGCGACAGATTTGCACCTTGCGACCAAAATTGCAACTAATTCTTTTCCAGCCTAGCTCGGTTCTGCATTAACACATTACAATAACTACCACGTTACGATGCTATACAATAATTACAGCCCACACTGTACCTCTGCGAGTAGCTGCAATATAATTAGAACCATCCGGTAGTAAACCCACAGTGTGTGGAGGTACGACACTTGATCTTTTTATTAGTATTTCTTCACGTTATAATGCTGTAAATTCTGTTGAAATATGTAAATGTGTCACCAAAGGAATACACGTAACGTTATTACAGCAACTGAAAAAGTATACTTTTTATCTGTACATTAGAGTCAGATTCTTCATTCTGAAATAATCGCTTGGAGGAAAGCATCACTTAAAACTATGTGAAGAGACTACAGCACTAAACAGCACGACACAGCACCATTAGCTTGTCGCTTGTGATTTACACGTGTTTGATAAAGCGTTGTTTACAACATGCTTTAATTAAGCGATCATCAAATGCTTGAGAACGTTAATTGATCATGTTTTCATCACTGGAGTGACAAAACGCCACCCCACGAGTGCAGAAGATCCGACAAGGCTAGAAGGCCGCATATCATCCCCTTGGAACAGGGTGTTTCAAAAAATTTCATACTTTTGAAAAGACTATATATTTTATTGAATGAAGGCAAACACCTGGTGTGACTTTTATCCTGCACATACACATAAGAAATGAACTTTCTGTATGAGTCCGCAATCATTGCGTATATTTTGTGCATAAAACGTGTAGGTCGCTTATTAAAATTTATTTATTTGTTCCGACATATCGGATAATGCCATCATCAGACACCATAAAGTTCACAACTTATGAAAGAGGTTCAAATGGCTCTGAGTACTATGGGACTTAACTTCTGCGGTCATCAGTCCCCTAGAACTTAGAACTACTTAAACCTAACTAACCTAAGGATAGCACACAACACCCAGCCATCACGAGGCAGAGAAAATCCCTGACCCCGCCGGGAATCGAACCCGGGAACCCGGGCGTGGGAAGCGTGAACGCTACCGCACGACCACGAGATGCGGGCTTATGAAAGAGGGTTCTGTGTCAATACTAAAAACTAAACTCGCCACAAGCCGAACAGACCAAGCCAATACAGTGACAAGTAGAACGTGCGATGTGTATGTTTATGATTGCACCAGTCATCGAGAATGAAAACAAAGTTCTCCTAAGACACATCCCATTAAGCGACCTTTGGCTGTGTCTCAGTTGTCAATATCGTAATAAGTAAGGTAAATGTTATAGATCCATCACTGCAAAACCATCAATAATCAGTGATGAATCCATAAACTTACATTAGATCTCTAGAATAATGTAGTTATTGTGTCTCCATACGTTCCACCAGCAAGGTGGACTGTGGCAGAACTCGTGAAATATTCCTACAGTGAAATGTGTCAAATTCATATGAAATAATTAATCTTTCTAACTTTTTCGTAATTAATACAGTGGACTCATCCATTCTTGAGTAACAGAGGACATATCAGTACTTCCAGGATTTTAAAAAGAAGCGCGTAAGATTTCAATTTGCTTGCTCCATCTATTAAAGCAAAGACTAATTCATCATCACACACACATTATGAATTCGGGAGACAGAATAACATATTATACCCTTTAATTAGAGAAAAGAGCTTAATGTTTACAAACGGCCTATTTCAGATTAACACGGGTGAAGTAACACACATAGTTTCTCAAAATTTTGACACTGCCGATTCATAATTTTCTTGTTTACACAACTAATGGTTTTTAAAACGTCTGTTAAAAGTTGAAGGCAAAAATAATAGTCAAACACACTTAATATCCACGTATGAAGAGAAAACTCTCATAAAAAACCTTACATGAAAATTAAATAACAAGCTGTATATTTGTGGCAGCAGGAATTGACCGACAGTAACAAACGAAAAAACAGAAACAAGAGGTAAAAGCTACGTAAGTATACAACCATTTATGTCAACGGCTAAATCATGGATCTTTCCTTGCCCATCCACTTACATAGAAACGGCGTGTTGGAGTCACTCTACTGTCAATACGACTACGTAAGAATTAGTGGTGTAAATCTCATCCTATTTCAGTGCAAACGCTATTAGTCAAATTTTTAATGCGGCTCTCTAAACTTGAGCTCTGCCTGACCTTAGCACTATACCATAGCTTGTATGGGAAACTAGGTTTACATATGTTCCATAGCTAGGTTTATAGCACAAGAAGACATAAAAATCTGAAAGGAATGGTGCTCGAGAGCTGGTCACCGCCAGCCACTTTGCGCTATCCCAGGTCTTCGAGATGCAGTCAGGAATGCGTGTCGTGCCACAGCTAGGTTTATAGCACAAGAAGGCTCCAAAATCTAAATAGAATGGTACACACTGAACTTAACTCACGAACTGAGTTAACTTATTTAGTACAAACGAGAGGTTAACTGTCAACTGTATGTATTAGTCTAATCGAATATGTAAAACAATTTTAATCTGAAAACGAATTTAACAAAGCACTCCCTAAACTCCGTATGTGGTAAAGGTCAAATTCGACTTTGTTACATTAATTGTCGATCCCTTTAAATTGTTATAGATAAAGAAAGAAGTATCCTAGAAGGTAATAATAAATATGTAAAAACTGCTATACATTATTTTTCACACATAAATAATCAATACAACTTATGTGAATAGTTGGCCGCTCTGTGAAGAGTTTGAAATTTCCGCTTTCAGATAATTATTTAAGCTGTCTCCGGCACCTCTTCCTTTGGACCCATCGTTTCACGATATTTCTCATTGAAATCGACTGACAAAACTTCTCTCGGCATTCCGTTCCTAAACGTAGTTACATACAAGTAAACAGAGAAGGAAAATGTTAATTGACTTTGCATCCCATCCCAAACTATTAATTCAACTACCTTAATTTCATATCTACTTTGTAATGTTCCAAGATATCAGTTCGGATTTTGATTTTCGTACATCCAGGAACAGCTCGATGTCTACAGGCACAGATAAGATATTTTATTAGGAATAAACAACGGAGCTACTTCATGTTTGCGCTTTTGCTGTCAGTGTTTACGTCAGCTCATCCAAGACAACACGTTACTCGAGATCTTGGTCGAAACTCGTCACCTAACTCCTATACGCAATCTGATCGCCTGATATCTAGATGGATATTCTTCCAATGTTTAAAACAATCAATGTACAATTATTACACCGTGTCGGATTGCAATCGCTCTTAAAATGAAGCCATGATCTAGCATAACCAGCTCACTCTTACATATGCCAGTGCTAGAACAAATATGTTCACTTGATATTCATCTTAGACTGTTGTGTAACAGAATACGATCAGTGTCAAAATCATCATAATTTTAAAAACTCTTTATAAATAAATTCTTAAGGCATATTTTCATGCAGAATTACATTACACTCCTACCTTTACTAAAAAAATTGTAAGTATTTTCCAAAATTTTTCAAACAATTCTTAATATCAAATTACAGTAAGTCCATCTAAAACTGCTTTAAAAATGCTTATGTATGGCTTGTAATGCCATATGTGAGCTAATATACATTCATAATTACTCGAAATCAGTGCTGTGATTACTAAATTACACTTTTCATCTAGAAAATATGAACTTTACCTATTTACCAATGAAGCTATAATCAATGTTCTGCATTTTTGTTTCCAAACATGCTGTTTATACTATCTTGCCTACGAAAATATGTCGTTCGACGTCTAGCTGAGAGCTCGTTGTCCAATGTCTACCCGCGATTTAGTCATCTGTATGTCTAGATAAAAGAAATTGAAGCGATTTCACTTAGACATATGATACCATTATCTGTATATTAGTTGAGTTTTTAAGTAGTTATAGGTTGTAATTTTGTGCAAGGGATAATTTGGTAAGGAATTATTAAAACTGTTTTTAAAATTTTCTAAAATGATACAAAGAGATATGTGTAACCTAAGTCTATGAATGCTGGACGTTGTTTTAGAGACAGTTTTTTTTAAAATGTAGAATACTTAATTGGCTATGCACTACCACAGCGCCATCCTATGTAATTATGCAGGGTGAATTTTTTCCACTGCGTAAAAACACTAGGGATTGATCGAAGAAAAGATATGGAACAAAAAGGTCTAATGAAACATATTTCGAGCTGTACATCTACCTTATTCATGCGACGACATATGCATGTTTATCTTCGTAAAATGCGACTGGCAATTTTACTGTATTTTTGTCATGTGTAATTCCTCTCATAATTCATTCCCTCTAAAGAAGAAGGTCCTTATGCTAAATGTACTGCTTTTGTTTCTGCGTGAGTCAAGAACTCAATGCGGAAAATATTGTTTAGTGCATTTTGTGTTCATCCCTGGTACAAATTCTAAATCATATTTTCATTTATATTCACCTTATCGCTGCTCAAGCTGTAACAGTTAGTCGCCAAGGAAATAGTTTTCATGCTAAGTTGGTTTTCATTCTGATTTACGTTTAGCAAATTATTGTGATGTACGTTAAATGTACTTTGTACCCTTGTACTACTGACTTCACTGTCTGTTCTTTACTTTTCACTGCTTCTTCAAACTGTTCGTTTTCACAATTACTTACCGTACATTTATCATCATGCTTCGCTTTCCACACTCATTCACTATTCATTCTAAGACTTAAACTATATGATCTATTCCTTTTTTACGTCTCTTTCTTGGCCCTTTCCTAGGTTCCCCTTTAATACTCATCTTCAATTTCTTCGCTGTACACCAATATAATTATTCATTAAAAATCTTCCCCATAAATCTCTCTTTATGCCCAAATATTACCTGTGGGATTCTCACACTGGCACCATCTCCCTATTTATTTCTTCTCACAAATATAAATGAACTCATATTACTCTGATACACTTTCATTCTCTTCCTAGTTTCACTCCATGTATGATATGTCACCACAAACGTAGATTAACTAATTAATAGCTCCAATTGAATTTAAAATCTTTCACACTCTCTCTGCTTCCAAGTACTGTCCAGCAGTAAAATTTCATTTATTTCTCCATATTGATTTTTTAAAAATAGAGTACTTTCCTCAATTATTTTGTTAAAGTTCATGTAAATACGTTGTGTGCGTATTGGTTGGTTTTCGTTTTACTTAGCTTATCCCCCATGTGTTGTACGATTCATGTTCTCAGTTTTATTTTGCTGTTTATGCTTTTACTATGAGGTACTATGTAATTAATAGCAACTAACATAAGTGTGTTCTGTATAGCAAATTCCCTGTTCATTAAGCTCACTACTTCTAATGTTGGCTGTAAAGAAGTGTGTAAGTAGGCTGTTTAGGTTGTTATATTGGTAACGCCACCGCCACCTAGCGCTCTGTATGAAAATCACTGGCTGTGCTGTGTGCAGTCTGTGACTGGTTTGCATTGTTGTTGGCTATTGTAGTGTTGGGCAGTTGGCTGTTAACAGCGCGTAGCGTTGCGCTGTTGGAGGTGAGCTGCCAGCAGTGGTGGATGTGGGGAGAGAAATGGCGGAGTTTTGAGAGCGGATGATCTGGACGTATGTCCATCAGAAAGACTACATTTGTAAGAGCTTTGCCAGTTTGTATTTTTTTGCTGTCATTGCTTTTTGTGTTAATTTGTTATGTGTTGCTACATTGCCTCGTCCCTTAGTTTTTGCATCTGAGCTCAGTAGATTTAAGTTAGCTTAAGAGGGGGTAGACTATATAAGAGAATGAGTTGCGATGATTGGAAGAAATGCATTGAGAAGTTTTACGAAAAAAGTACAGAAAGCAAGTATAGATAGCACTTTTTTAAATAATGAAGAACGAAGGGAGATCTCCAAGACGTAAAGAAAGTTTTGTTTGAAAGATACTGCAGTAAAACAAACCCTGTCCTTTCCTTTTCTGTTATTCCGCTATGTGTTTGTGTACTCTTGTATATTTGTGTTTTTCCTGTCTTTATGTTGTAGAATTTTTCTAATAACATGTTATTTTCTATGTCAAGATATTGAGACATTATTTATTCTGTTCTGTTTTAATGCTCGTGTGTGAAGTTGATGTTTCAAAAGCTATTCTGATCTTTTATGTATTTACTTATATCATAATTCCTGTAACACTGATGTACATGTTTATTTCTATTCTTTTGTAAAGCCTGTGTTACTACAAATGTTATCTGTACTGTTATGTTCTTTAATGATGTATTTTATACCTTTGTAATTGTATTCTTATATTGTAAATTTATAATTGTATAGACACCGGTTCTTCAAATTAAGTTACAGTTCACTGCACACGTTTCTGTTGGTCATAGTAAATGCACAATAGATGAGAAGTTGGGACTATTATTGTTTGCAAGTGTGTTGATAATTCAGCAAGGGACTGGTTAACAGCATTGCTGGTTCTAAGGACAATTCCAAAAACTTTGTGAGTGCACAAGTGGTGCACCTGCACAGTCGTAACAGATGGCTGCTGGCCGTCTCTACAAGGACTGCAGTGGGTCTGCGTCTTTGATGACCCACCAATACCATTATCGCTACAAGGACTGCAGTGGTTCTGCACCTCTGGTGGCCCACCAATACCATAATTTCTACCAGGACTACAGTGGGTCTGCTCTGTGATGACCTACCTAACAATATTCTTCAAAACTTCGACTGACTCTGCTGTGGGGTTGCTCTGTTGTCGCCCATTACCTGTCTGCATGTCAAGAGTCAGCATTATCATCTTTCTGTTGGAAGGACAACACTACTTCTTCAAGACTGCCTGGAACTCCACTACTTCTGAGTCCATTTTCTTTTACTGCCCAGACTTTGAGAAAAACACTGAAATGTTGCTTTTGACCAACATTGTATGAATAAGTGTGTGCATTTGATTTCTTTGTTATTGTAATTGTGAAAAAAATTTAACAAATATGTGTTGGCCAGAGCCCAAAACAATTTGTAAAATTTTTTGTGGGGAGCATGGGGGCTATGTAAGCAGGCTGTTTAGGTTCTTATATTGGTAACGCCACCGCCACCTAGCGCTCTGTATGAAAATCACAGGCTGTGCTGTGTGCAGTCAGTGGCTGGTTTGCATTGTTGTTGGCTATTTTAGTGTTGGGCAGTTGGCTGTTAACAGCGCGTAGCGTTGCGCAGTTGGAGGTGAGCCGTCAGCAGTGGTTGATGTGGGGAGAGAAATGGCGGAGTTTTGAGAGCGGATGATCTGGACGTATGTCCATCAGAAACAGTACATTTGTAAGTATGGATGTCATGAACTGCTATATATATTATGACTTTTGAACACTATTAAGGTAAATACATTGTTTGTTCTCTATCAAAATCTTTTGTTTGCTAACTATGCCTACTAGTAGTTAGTGCCTTCAGTAGTTCGAATCTTTTATTTAGCTGGCAGTAGTGGCGCTCGCTGTATTGCAGTAGTTCGAGTAACGAAGATTTTTGTGAGGTAAGTGATTTGTGAAAGGTATAGGTTAATGTTAGTCAGGTCCATTCTTTTGTAGGGCTTTTTGAAAGTCAGATTGCGTTGCGCTAACAGTATTGTGTGTCAGTTTAAGCACAGTCATTTATAATTTTTCTAAGGGGACGTTTCAAGTGTAGTCCTATAAGTGCGCAACTGCTCCTCTCGTTAAATTTTGTACGATATGTTATTTTATAGTTTACGTCTCACTCACATGCATTTTTCTGTGTTTATATTTCATTCTATGTTTCTCATCGTCGCTTACTTGCGTGCTGTATGTAAGTCGCTTAGTTCTTAAGTTACGTGCTAATCATTTTCTTTTAAGTGTACTTTTAATCCGTACACTTACTTCTATGTACATTCAATAGCCTATGTTAAGTTCACAAATTTAGCGTATTCCACGTGTCTTATAGGTTACTTGCGTCGATGCGCTCCTTTTCTTAAAACTACGTATGTTTACCCTAATGATACACTCTTAAAGTTAGTCCTCTTTACAGTATAGTCTCCGACTTGGGAATAAATGTCTCAATTCGTTTTGTTTGTGTTGCTGATTTACGTTGTAGTAATCAGCTGACAGGTACTTCATTTGTCCAGTTGGCTGAGCGCCGTGGATGCCGATTCGTTTAAATTCCTATATGGTTTCCGTCGCGGTGTGCGGTGTGTCTTTGCGCATCTTGGCTGTAGCCATCAGTCCTTATAGGTGGCACTAACTTTAATTTTGCATTTTTTGTACTCTGCCTCTTCGATCAGCTGTAGATAGTAGAAGAAAATTGAAAACTCCGTATTGGCTAAACAGAATAATAGAAGAGGGAGAGGGTACCGGAATTATAAACATTGTACTCCCTAGCTGGAGAGGAACCGAGCGCCAGTCGGTTTGTTTGTCAAAGGGTGACAAACCCACTACCTTCATGTGTTTTATTGATACAACAGATAGGGAAAGAACGACACTTGAATTTTCATTTAATAAATTTCCCCAAATTTTTATGTGGATACTTGACTTTTATTTTACAAATTTTTATATTTCCTTTCAAGTAGCACCCAGGATGTGGATGGTCATCAATGATATATGGACCAACATATAACAATTGCAACTTTTTATTCAACCCTTTTATATTCGGTGACTTTTAATGAGTTCTTAGTACTACCTTCTGTCCAATTTGGAATTCTGTTACATTGTTCAATTTCCTATCGTAAATTCCTAATTTGAGCCGGCTCTTCCAATGTTGTTAGCGCTCGCCGTACTTTCTCTTCTAAGGCTACCTCTTTGTGCCCTAATTTAGGTATCGATTTCGCCTATTCATCTAGCTCCACCGTTTCGAACATAAGTTCAACCGGTGTGTACCCTGTTGATGTGTGCGGTAGGTGATTTACTATATGCTGAAACGGACTCAGGTATTCTGTCAATTTCTTTTGATTTTGTGGTATATGTGTCAGGACAAACCTATTAATCTCAAGAGAGCATCGTTTGACGGGACTTGCTTCCGGGTGGAATTTGGATACTAAAATAAGACGTATGTTTTATGATTTCAAAACTGATTTCCATTGGTCACTTGTAATGTTATAAGCGCTATCAGCGCAGTGGTATGTAGTCTTATAATGAGTCCAGACCTAACTGTTTTGACTGCGTATAGCTGGAGATTCTTACTAAAAACGTCATTCAGGGCTACGATGTGTTTGACCCCACTGCGGGCTTCGGGATAAGGTCCTGCGGCGTCAATAGATATAAGATTCCTTGGTTGCTTTGGTATTATTGCGTGTAGTACGTTAAGACATGTCCTATTCTGATGCTTGATCTTTTGACAAACCGCACAGCGTCTGATAACTTGCTCTATACGTCGCCTCATATTAGCGAAATAACAATACGTAGAAATTTTGGTAGCACACTTTAGCACGCCATAGTGTCCCCAGGTGCGGTGTGTGTGTTGAATTAAGTTGTCCATATATTCCTGAGATATGCACAAACACCCCTTATCAATTCGCCGATCTCTCCTATGAAAAAGTACGTCATTATGTATAACGTAATACTGCTCTAAATGTTCGTGTGTTCTAGCCTGCAAATTTTTTATTACCTTCTTCCTGCAAGCGCTGCATGTTTTTGCACGATTTGATATAATATGGTTTAAAAGTTCCGTCATTTATTAAAAGTATCCTGAAATCTGACGTTTGTTCTTCCAACTCATGGAAATCGGCGAGGCCTTGGGGGAACCATGTTAGTGCATCTGCCAAAACATTCTGTTCCCCTTTTATGTACACTATTTCAAAATCAAGCTCTTGAACATACATGCAACACCTCGCTATTCTCTTACGTAACAACTTACACGTAAGAAGAAAGGACAAAGCTGGATGATCACAGTAAACTTTAGTATGTTTCCCCCAAAGATAATGAAATTTGCGAAACGCCCAAGCTACCGCTAACGCATCTAACTCAGTTACAGAATAAGATCTTTCACATTTTCACATTCCGTGAGGGTTCTACTAGCAAAACTGATTATATTGACTTCTTCTTTAGAATTATTTGTTATTATTGGAAACAGACACACACCGAGCCCCTGATAACAAGCGTGGCTGCTTAAACGGAAACCCATTTCTGGGTGTTTAAGGATAGGTGTGTTAATCAGCGCCTTTTTAATGTGCTGAAAATCATTTTCGCATTCTTTAGCCCACAATCAACTGTGGATTCTACGCAATAACTTTAATAATGAACTACTGTTCAACAACTGTTGTGGTAGAAATTTCCCAAAAAGCGGGGCCAGTCTCAAAAAACTTATAATTGTTTCTTTGCGGTGGTAGCGTTCCCGGGTTCAATTCCCGGCGGGGTCAGGGATTTTCTCTGCCTCGTGATGACAGGGTGCTGCGTGATGTCCTTAGGTTAGTTAGGTTTAAGTAGTTCTAAGTTCTAGGGGACTGATGACCATAGATGTTATGTCCCATAGTGCTCAGAGCAATCTGAACCATTTTTTTGTTTCTTTGCGTAGGGTGTTGGGAAATTGCACATCGCATCTAGTTTACTGTGTTCAGGTAGAATTCCTACAGGTGAAATGATATGCGCTAAGAATTTGGTCTTTTCCAAGTTAACTATGACATTGTATTCATCAAATTTTTGAAAAACCTTTTCCAACATACTTACAAGTTCATTCCATGCTTGGGTCGCAATTAATAGCTGTTCATTGTAGAGTCCTACGTGGCTAAGCAGTTTCGGTGCAAGTAATCTGTCTAATGCTCCAATAAATTAATCCGAAAGGTGGCACTCTAAACTAGTAGCTCATTCCGGCATTTATGAAAGCTGTATACTTTGTACTCTCTTCATATAATAAAATTTGCCAGGATGAAGCCTTCAAATCGAGGGATGTTAAGTACCTAACGCCACGAAACATTAATAACTGTTCTTCTAAATCCTCTGGCCTCGTTCTTATAGGAACGATGATTTTGTATATTTCTCTCGCGTACAATACCAACCGCACCGTTCCCTCAGTTTTACCAACTGAGAGAATCGGACTGCAGTGAGGTGAGTGCGATGTTTCAATAACCTTCAACATAATCATACTCACTACTTCTTGTCTTACTGCCTCTTTCTTTGCCCAAGGAATGCCACATTGTGGGGCGGTGGGTGGAATTATTATTTGTTTATATAAAATGTTGAATGTTTTTCCCAGCCGATTAACCATATGTGGGGCGGCTGGTTGGAATTTTGTGCCGTTAAATGATGTTTGGTATGTAATGTAGAAACATTTCCCGACCGATGCACCTATTGTGGGGCGGCTGGTGGATTGATTGTTTATATAATGTAGAATGGTAATGTAACTGCAGAAAAGATGCAATTCCCTGCCGTTTTAACCATATGTGGGGCGGCGGGTGGAATTAATTGTTATATAAATTTTCCTATTATTTATGCTGTCTTTTTCCGTTCTCAACACTGGCTCTCTAACTACGATATTGGCAACCAGAAAGTGATTAGCAAAACGTGAAGCCTGTAATTAGAATTCCTAGTGCCCACTTCATCTGAGAAATACACTTATAGCTACAGCTTAAAGCTCTGAGGAATTAGGAGATTGTCTGGGATTCATAATCAAAAACGATCGTGAAAAAACGTTCGCTATATTCTGAAAGTCACAGATGAAAAAATAGATTCCACACAATCCAACTACCAGAGCAGTTCAGAGTCTAATGCGCTGATGCAACTATAACTGTTCAAATTAAAGGTTTAAGTGAATGCTCGCCATAATTTGATGATAATGTTCATCAAACGCCACGCAAAATAATGGTAGAATGTTTGTCCCGCGACGGCACGTGAAAACACGACATACGCAAACTGAAGATATATCATTAAAGTCATCCCAAAATTAACACTTCACTCGAAAATGATATCATGGTTACGCGTATCCCGAGTAACTTAATACGGCATCCGAGGCTGTTTATAGCAATGATGCCGACGTGACGCGACTCCCGACACAGATGGTGTGCCATTCAGCGGCTGGAGAGAACTGGGGCCTTTCGTCTTCACGCAGCGTTCTTATACATAAGGCCGCGGTGCGGACGGCTAAGGGAACGCCTGATCAAATCGGCTCTCCCGACTAGCCGCTGGGCTAGTAATGCACCACTTTAAGTTATTGAATAAATCATAACTTCTTTTGCTGATGGCAGATGAAGCTCTCAATTTAAATGCTCAATCAGCACACATGTAAGTAATCATAATAAAAGGCTGTTGTGGCTAAGTCAATTATTTTGGGCGAGAGCATTAATTTAATTACACTACACGCAGTAGACGAGCTCTGAACTTGCCCTTTGGAGATACGCTATCGCTATAGTTTTATAGTTATTCAATTGAAACATCTCACATCTTTATGATTATAGCGGATCTCCCTTCTACTTAAATTTAAACATCCTAGTCTTATTTATTCGCCTACTTAATCTATCTTGCTTCCTTAATTTTTAAGACAAAAACCAGAAAATCATGAATTTCCACTAAAATTTTAATTTGTGAGATCCAAAGCACTGTTTCTATTAAATTATTATGAAAAAGGAATCTAAATATAAATTTTTAAGTCTCTGGCTCTTTTCTGTTTCGCCAATGATTTTTACAGAAAAACGTCCAAATTTCGAAACTGGTTAAAGTTATTGAACTGATATTCAACACATATTGATTTATTATTACTCCTGACATGCTAGAAACGTTTCAGGTTATTTACTTGATTTTTAAAGTATTGCGCAACGTTTATGATGTCAGAGCTAGTTACAGAAGACTGGCTGGCACACAATGGAAAGACTGATGTGAATTTATTATGGCGTGAGTAGGCTGCTTCCCTACATCACCCTCTACTTATATTTTTTTTTGATTGTTAATGAACGAAAAAAAATTTAATTACAAAAGGGGATGGAAGAGTACAGCTTAGCTCCCTATGAAAATTAAAATTGACATGTAAACATATAGAAATATTAAACGAAAACTGATTACCTACATTAATTATTTATATTGCTGGCATGTTCACTGCCTCTTTAGCGACAATATCCCTCAAAATTTAAGCAAAATCAATGAAACACTTTGACATACATATTGCCTTAGACAAACCAACACATAAAAATATGTAAAATTATGAAAATGTTAAATCCATTACATTCATTTTTACGTAGACAAATTCAAAGATAATAACACAGTTATTCATAATACATAAGCAGATGATTATATCTGAGCAGTCTTTTCTAAACCTGAAAGAGAATTTCACAACTCATGACAATTTCATTTTTACAAACGTGGTTGTAGCCACTTTGGCTGGCGTTCTACACTTCCATTCACAAGGGTAGAGGAGGGGAAGTTCCTATGGTGTGCGTCCTTCACGTTCACTCTAAACTACGTAGGGAAAGGGGAGGGGTCACTGTGAGTTGTGTTCAAGTCACTCCACGCTTTCACGCAGCTACCAGGCTGCCATTATCTGGTTTGTCCTGTAGAAGAAACAAAAAGAGTGCCTCAGACTTTGTTCACTTAATATCTAAGGGTGGGTCACAATGAAATGGGGATATATACATTTTATCTTTCAATATGTTGCTGGAACAAAGTTAACAGAACTTTTTCAATTTTACTTTCGCGGTTACTTAACTGTCAAAATCGATAAACAAATGGCTCAAAACGCCGTTAGTCACGTACTAGAGAAAATTTATGCTCAAAGCATACAATCATAAATTCTATTCAATTTCAAATTATTATTTCTGGGCCGGAACATTGAACCAATGCTCGGTACGTTCCTGATACATTTATATTTTATTCACTTAGCTGACTCATCTTCTATTACCTTATTCTTAGAGATAGTGTGAGTATATTTGATTGGTAGTTGTATTCTCAGCTTCTTTGTACATGTGAGTAACTTGTGGTATAGTACAGTGTTCAAAACACACTACGTTTAGTTGACTACTAACTCCACTTATTGGTCCTCTGCTGTTGTGTCATTTCCACATCTACAATTGTGTACTTACTTCATCGAAGTGTATTTATGCTGAACTATAAATAATTTTTCACGTCTGCCATTATGTTACTCAATTATGTTGCTAGTGTATGTACTTATTTAACACTCACTCTATTATCATTTAAAGCATAGGATAGCACATTTATCTATAGCGTATTGCAGCTGATCAGTTTGTTCACGTGGCAATCCATTTCCACTCGATCGGACGCTGAAACCACAGGTAGTCTCGCTCGACCTACCACTAAAGTGCATCGAGTAATTATGGACGAGCGTAATGCTAAATTCCTTAAACCTACAGGACACCATGAGCTGCTCTGTCTCATCTAACATAAGGGTACCTATGGTCGCATTTACGCCTCCAACTCATATCCTCAATACATGTAGGTGTGTCCTGTCACACACTACACCAAATAACGGCCAGTTCCAACCTTATAAATATTTCAAAGACGTGTCCATCACGTCTCAACCACAAACACTGTTCAATTCTATTACACTGCCATTCCTTGCTACACAAGGTGAGTTCATTTTTACAAACTTATCTGCATATTTTTCATAACACTAGGCAATCTCTTTTACTATTAATTAGTTAGCTCTACAGCATACAATAGGTTTCATTGCCACTTCAGATCCTGCTTGTACACGAATTCGTATTTTTTTTTAAATTTCTGTTGGTGGACCAATTCAAATAAAACAACACTTTGTACTTACAATATTACCAGGGTTCTATACATACTTGTTACTCAAATACATTTGTATCTTAATTACATCATACTTCTCTGTTGTTTATGTCATAGATTTGTCACAGTAGGTAATTTTTTCACTAATCGGTGGATAAAATGGTTACAGAACTCATGGCTTGATAGCCATGACGAGAAATTTTTGTGTTGGAAAGAAGAGGTCGAAATTTTAGGTGGATAGGAAAGATGAAGAATGAGTGAGACCTGAAATGGAAAGAAAATCTCACACAGCTGGGACTGCACAGATGCCACACTGTGTAGAGGTTACAGAACAACCTCCTCCCTACAGAATTCATTTGTTTAATGCTGGCTAGATAGTCATGCCGGAAGATTTAGTATTTGAGAGTAAGAGCCGAAATTTTGGTGGATAGGAAAGATGAAGAATGAGTGACACTTGAAATGGAAAGAAAATCTCACACAGCTGGGACTGCACAGCTGCCACACTGTGTAGAGGTTACAGAACAACCTCCTCCCTACAGAATTCATTTGTTTAATGCTGGCTTGATAGTCATGCCGGAAGATTTAGTATTTGAGAGTAAGAGCCGAAATTTTGGTGGATCGGAAAGATGAAGAATGAGTGACACCTGAAATGGAAAGAAAATCTCACACAGCTGGGACTGCACAGCTGCCACACTGTGTAGAGGTTACAGAACAACCTCCTCCCTACAGCATTCATTAGTTTCAGAAAATTTTCATATTGGAAAGAAGGGGTCGAAATTTTTGTAGATAGGAAAGATGAAGAATGAGTGAGACCTGAAACGGAAAGAAGATCTCACACAGCTGGGACTGCACAGCTGCCACACTGTGTAGAGGTTACAGAACAACCTCCTCCCTACAGAATTCATTCACTACCTATGAACTTCTTTAGGTCGATCACGTTCCTGAGACCTAATAGCTTTTTTCTCTTAGGGTACTCTAGCCTATATGCATTGAAATGTGGTTTTCCTATGATCCTGAAAGGTCCTTGGTATACGAACATGCATTTATTTCTTTCTGCATTTATTTTCCTTGGTTTTGACAAGGACTAACTGAACTATTTCAAAACTAGTGGGTACAGCTTTTGCGTCATGACGTTTCTTCCTTACCAATGCTCTTTTTCTTATATTTGCCCTAGCCTTTAACTTCCTCTCGTCTGTGGATATTTGCGTTAGAATAGGGAATTCTACCATATCTGCAATCACATTGTGCGGTTCTTGGCCAAACATCAATTCGCAAGGTGCAAAACCAGTTGCATCATGCCTTAAGTTGTTAATTACATTCTCAAAATACCTCATGTGCTCTGCCCAACTTGAGTGTTTCCGAGCACAATAAGTCCTGCAAAGCCTATTCAATTCTCTCATAATACGTTCACTCATATTTCCTTGGGGGAAATACGCAGATATTTTTAGATGTTTCACTCCGGCCTTATCTAGACATTCCTTAAATCTATCAGAAGTAAATTGAGGCCCATTGTCTGACAGCAAATTCTTCGGAACGCCAACGTTCACGAAGAAATCTTTTTCCAACTTTTCTACCAACGTTTTTGCATTTTCTCTTTTTAATTGGGTATAGCTTAACGTATTTACTAAATCCATCCACAACAACAAAAACATGGGTGCACCCACCTCTCGAAGCAGGAAGAGGGCCAAACAAATCACAAGCCAGTAATTCTAGGGTTTCAGTTGGCTCTACTGAAGCATATCCCCTTGTATTCTTGTGTTAGCAGCACGGACGTTCTGGCGCACTACACAAGATGCTAGACGCTTGGCAACACGGCGGTACATGTTGTCAAACACAACCTTCTCTTTTAATTTTGCAATGCACTTCCTTGCACCATAGTGCCCATACCTCAGGTGTACATAGTCGATTAATAAGTCTACATGTTGTGAGGGAAAGCACAGCTTCCACTCAGAAACACCTACCTTTTTCCTCCTAAACAGAATACCTTTATGCAGACAATAGTATTGCGAAACCTTAGGATAGTTCGCATTTCCTAAATAGTTCTTCACTAATTTCGGTTGGTCATCTGCATTCTGCTCACGCCTCAAGTTCTTAATCACTCTCTTTAATGCACTTTCTTCCTTTACTTCGTGTAATGCAAACATTCGTACTTCACTTAGGTCTGTTGCTATAATTCCCGCGTCATCACAGAGCTCCGCACTTCTAGATAACCCATCAGCTACCAAATTATCTTTCCCTTGAATATATCTAATCTCAAGGTCAAACTGCTGGAGATACAATGACCATCTTACCAAACGAGCATTCCTCAACTTACAGGTCCTTAAAAATTATCTTGTGACCTAATAGATACTGCTCAAACTTCTGTACCCCAAATACAACTGCCAATGCTTCCAGTTCTGAGATGCCATAATTTCTCTCTGCTGCCTGTAAAGATCGACTTGCGAAAGCTATAGTCTTGTGCACTTCTTGTTCGTTCTGTATTTCTACTTGGAATACCTCCACAGCTATACCATAGCCACTAGCGTCAACCGACATACAGAATGGTTTTTCAAAATCAGGATGATGTAAAATAGGACTATTAATTCAAGATTGTTTAAGCACCTCGAACGCCTGTTGACATTCTGCTGTCCAAACCCAAGGGGTATTCTTTTTCAGCAGGAGGTGAAGACAGGGCGCATTAAAAGCCTGATCACTAACAAAACGCCTATAGAAGTCGAAAAGACCGAACATCGATCTCAACTGCTTCTTGTTTCTGGGAGCCTCAAATTTTTCAATGACTGCTAGCTTGCCTGGGTCAGGCAGAATACCTTTTCCACTTATCATATATTCCAAGAAACCTATTTCCTCTTTAACGCACTCTGTCTTTTCAATCTTTAGTTTCATGCCACCTCTCTCAATATCCTTTAACACTTCCACTAATAAAACTATGTGTTCTTCCCAGGTAGGAGTTGCTATCAACAGATCATCTACGTAGACTGTTATTTTATTACTTAAGGCTGGTCCTAAAACATGGCACATCACATGTACGAAGGCACAAACAGAGATATTATGTCCGAAAGGTACCACACGGTAATGGTAACAAACTCCTTCGTACAAGAAAGCTGTGTATTTCCTTGAACTTTCCGCCAGTGGCAAGTTCCAATATCCACACGTGATGTCCATAGAAGTTAGGAATTTTACTCCCCGGAACTTTTGCAATAACTCGTCCATGTTCTGCGGTCTATCACTTTCCCTAACCACTATTTCATTCAACCAACAAGCGTCCAAGACCAATCTGACACTCCCGTCTCTTTTTGGTACAACAACAAGAGGATTATTGTACTCACTAACCGCTTTTTCAATCACACACCACTCTAGCATTCTCTGTAACTCCTTTCGAACCGCCTCCTTCCTAGCTACATGTATTTGGTATGGCTCCCTGAAAAACACTTGGCCAGGTTTCACCTTTAATTGACATTCATAACCTTTGACCACGCCATGTCAATTTGAAAATACCTTATGATGCCCTTTTAAAACCTGTCTCAGTTCTTCCTTCTGATTACCTGAAATTTTATCGATTTCCTGCAATTTAGCTTCTATTTTGTCCAAAATAATTGCTTCTTCTTCTTCTGTGTTTAGCTTACTTTTACTAAAATTAACACCTTCGTCCCAATAGCTCGTATTTTTCAGAATTCGTATAGGCAGCTCCCAAGTTTCATCATTAGTTACTACACGTTTATCAATAAAAGATACCGTAATTACTCCAGTTATCGGCAAGACCATTTTTAACTGGCTTCTTTCAAAGTCAACAACACTCTGATATTTCGACAAGAAATCTATGCCAATTAAAACCTCAATACTGAGATTATTTACAATTATGCATGGATGATCAATTAAATTACCATTAATGTTAAAGGGCAACAAAGCTTCTTGCTTTACCGTTTTTGACACCTTGCCAGTAGCACCAATTATTCTTAGTCCTGATACCCCCATTACTGTATGCTTGTCTTTATCAGGTAACGTATCAAAGAAGGACTGAGATATCGCACTCACTTCACTTCCACTGTCTAAGAGACAATGTACATTGATACCCAGCATATTCACTATTATTATAGGGTGGCTTATTCTAGGTTGTACAGGTGGTTCCTCAAACTCATCCAATAGTTCCTTTTGGATTTGTCTCCAACTAAAGTGATCGACATCTGTCTTCATTACATTTAGGTCAAAGTGTGTAGGGTTTTCCTGAATTACATTTTCAGCTGCCTTTTCCAGTCGGTCTATTAATTTTAAATCGGAACACCGCACGACTTCATTGCATTTAGTTTGCTGAACATGACCCGAATTACTGTAGTCTGAGCGATTCTGCGCCTCCAGACCGGGCATAACACTAGTTACAGCTAAACCACTTTCATTATTATCGTCGGGTTCCTTCTCAAGTGACAACTGGTCACAGCTACTGGGTTCATCGACTCCCAACAGGCTACCCTCTACACTCACACTTACCTCCTGCCCTAAATCTATTAGTACAGTATCAACATCCTGCACAGGCACTTTAGATAAGAGCACATCATCCTCATTGTAAATATAAGCATGACTTTCTTCTGCTTCCTCACCTGACAATTCAGTATATTGTAGCCTTTCCCTACCGTTACACTGCTGCGCCTTCTCTTTCTCTTCCCGCTTAGAAAGCGTTTCTAACACGGTATGTATCAAATACTGTGAGTGATCTAATATTTTTGCTGTATCCTTAGATGCTACCGACCCTTCATCCACATGTTCAGTTTGAGTATTCTGATCTGTCTTACCAATTATTGTAATTACTGGCTTAGGAAAAGTAACCACCTGGTGAGTGCCAGTGTCCTCATAGACGGGAACTAGTTTTCCTGCCTCGGCCTACTACTGTTTCCTTTATTTCCATTATAGTTAACTGGCACAGCATTGCTTTCCGCACTGTTGTTTACCTGCATTATTTTGTTCGGAACATAATTACTATCATTTGGATGCCACTGTTTGTTCTGATAATTATTTCTCCAATTCCTACCTCTCTTAGGATGGCGAACACCTACTGTTCTGATGTTTACAATGCCATTCTGCTCATTCTTAAAATTACTGCTAGTGTTATTAGCATTTCTGTTATTACGTGCTTGCTCCTCATTGGCAGCAACCCGTTCTACACGTTCCAAATATTCAATGAAACGATCCAGATTGTCTCTAGGGGCAGATATAACTCTAGTTTGCCAATACCATGGCAGTTTGGCTTCAAGACCTAGTATTATCATTTCAGGCTTTAGCTTTTCGGCCAAATGTGACAAACGTGAGATCCATGACTTAGCAAATTCTTTGATAGATTCCTTGCCTACATTGAAGCGTTTTTCACTTCAAAATTCTCTCAACACTTCATTTTGCTTATTACTAGACCAATACTAATTAATGAAAGCTGTTTTAAATTCCGCTAATGTTTTACACTTCAACATAACATCAGCTGACCAACGCATGGCGTCACCTGCTACATGGCTTCTAATAAATGAAATTTTCTCTCGTTCAGACCAAGTTGGTGGAATCACATCTTCAAAATCGTTCCAGAAATCTAGTGGGTGGATATTTTTATCTGGATCGAACCGCAAGAACTGCCGACACCCGATAAAAGCGGCGTTTGCAACTACAACTTGTTGCATACTACCATTACCAGAAGTTACTGAAGCTACTTTATTCTCAATGTTAGCAATGTTAGTACTGATATTTTCTACTCTCATTTCAACATTATCTACTCTTTGCACAATATGAGTAGTGTCAGTTTTGATTGCATCTACTTCTGCTTGACATATGTTTACTTTTATATTAACATCTTCACACCTATCTCAGCATAGTTCTGATTCCGCCTCGATCTTTTCTGTTAACTTGTGCTCCAGCTTCGCATCTTCCATTTGGAAGTCTCTGCGAACCTCAGCAACTTCGGATTTTACTGTTTTATACATTTCAGAAAATTGTTGAGCAACCTTTTTCTTAATATCCTCATGGTTGTAATCAATTTTATAATTCAAACTGTCCAGATCCTCTTTCAACTTATTGCAACTAGCCTTGAAGGAAGTTTCTAATTCAGCTTTATTGGATTCTAATTTATTGTCCATTGCCTCAAACCGGTTATTAAAATTGGTTTGGCTGGCCATAATCCTGTTATTTACCTCAATTATACAGGGTGTTTCAAAAATGACCGGTATATTTGAAACGGCAATAAAAACTAAACGAGCAGCGATAGAAATACACCGTTTGTTGCAATATGCTTGGGACAACAGTACATTTTCAGGCGAACAAACTTTCGAAATTACAGTAGTTACAATTTTCAACAACAGATGGCGCTGCAAGTGATGCGAAAGATATAGAAGACAACACAGTCCGTGGGTGCGCCATTCTGTACGTCCTCTTTCTGCTGTAAGCGTGTGCTGTTCACAACGTGCAAGTGTGCTGTAGACAACATGGTTTATTCCTTAGAACAGAGGATTTTTCTGGTGTTGGAATTCCACCGCCTAGAACACAGTGTTGTTGCAACAAGACGAAGTTTTCAACGGAGGTTTAATGTAACCAAAGGACCGAAAAGCGATACAATAAAGGATCTGTTTGAAAAATTTCAATGGACTGGGAACGTGACGGATGAACGTGCTGGAAAGGTAGGGCGACCGCGTACGGCAACCACAGAGGGCAACGCGCAGCTAGTGCAGCAGATGATCCAACAGCGGCCTCGGGTTTCCGTTCGCTGTGTTGAAGCTGCAGTCCAAATGACGCCAACGTCCACGTATCGTCTCATGCTCCAGAGTTTACACCTCTATCCATACAAAATTCAAACGCGGCAACCCCTCAGCCCCGCTACCATTGCTGCACGAGAGACATTCGCTAACGATATAGTGCACAGGATTGCTGACGGCGATATGCATGTGGGCAGCATTTGGTTTACTGACGAAGCTTATTTTTACCTGGATGGCTTCGTCAATAAACATAACTGGCGCATATGGGGAACCGAAAAGCCACATGTTGCAGTCCCATCGTCCCTGCATACTCAAAAAGTACTGGTCTGGGCCTCCATTTCTTCCAAAGGAATCATTGGCCCATTTTTCAGATCCGAAACGATTACTGCATCACGCTATCTGGACATTCTTCGTGAATTTGTGGCGGTACAAACTGCCTTAGACGACACTGCGAACACCTCGTGGATTATGCAAGATGGGGCCCGGCCACATCGCACGGCCGACGTCTTTAATTTCCTGAATGAATATTTCGATGATCGTGTGATTGCTTTGGGCTATCCGAAACATACAGGAGGCGGCGTGGATTGGCCTCCTTTTTCGCCAGACATAAACCACTGTGACTTCTTTCTGTGGGGACACTTGAAAGACCAGGTGTACCGCCAGAATCCAGAAACAATTGAACAGCTGAAGCAGTACGTCTCATCTGCATGTGAAGCCATTCTGCCAGACACGTTGTCAAAGGTTTCGGGTAATTTCATTCAGAGACTACGCCATATTATTGCTACGCATGGTGGATATGTGGAAAATATCGTACCATAGAGTTTCCCAGACCGCAGCGCCATCTGTTGTTGAAAATTGTAACTACTGTAATTTCGAAAGTTTGTCTGCCTGAAAATGTACTGTTGACCCAAGCATATTGCAACAACCGGTGTATTTCTATTGCTGCTCGTTTAGTTTTTATTGCTGTTTCAAATATACCGGTCATTTTTGAAACACCCTGTATCAGATTTTAACTCAGCTGTCATTCTAGCATTACTGGCTGACATTTTTGCATTACTGGCAGCTACTGCTTGTAATATAACATTTAAATCAATAGCCCCAGTATCTTTGGGTTGCTCACTAGCTGGCTTTTTATCACACTCAGGTGACGAAAAACTAGCTCCAACACCAGAATCATAAAAACTAAATGAAACATCTGATTGATCAGTCATATCTAACTGCTCCTTCTTAAACTCTACCACCTCTGATGACTGTTTCGTTTTTAACTCGGTTTTGAACTATCATCCAATAAATTAACAATTTCTAATTTCTGCTTTACTACAGGGGTCTCTATTATTGAATCATTGCCCCTTTTCACACTACTGCCAGGAGGCAATACTTCATATTTCACCTTAACACTACTATTTTCATGCATATTTACACTTGAACCATTGTCTGGATTTACAGTTCCCTCAACAGACATAGATTCTGATTTAAGTTTAACCTTGGTTTCTTCTGGCAGTTCCATCGCCGATAGTTTTTTAGTGCAGGTTAGTAAAATGTTTAACAGCTCTTCACTTAACTTAGTTTCTTCTGCACGACGTATGGCGTAGCCGGCGCGGCGTACCAGGATTACTCATGCGACACGACGCGTTGAACTGCAGACGGCACTTCCACGGCTGCTGTGTGTTCGCGTGGCCCGCAACTGCAGGCGCGGCTCCGGTTGCTCCGGCGGACGACTGCGGTGAGGCGAAACTGGCTTCTCGCGATGCCGGCAGCGCTGCTAGACTCAGTGCCAGCTCCGTCAATCCAGATGCGTTGTTAATCCAATTGCGTCGTCCACATGCATGTAACACTATCACTGTTCTATTACTCAGTTGCGTGTCGCATTTCACTCCCGAATTTTAAAAATCACTTTCACTTTTACTCAGTTTCTTTCCCGGCCGATGCACCATAAGAGGGGCGGTGGGTGGAATGAATTGCTTTTTATATAAATGTTTGGATGTAGAAACACTGCATTTCCCGGCCGATGCACCATATGTGGGGCGGCGGGTGGAATTAATGCTGTTATGTAAATGTTCCTATTATTTATGCTGTCATTTGCCGTTCTCAACACTGGCTCTCTAACTACGATATTGGCAACCAGAAAGTGATTAGCAAAACGTGAAGCCTGTAATTAGAATTCCTAGTGCCCACTTCATCTGAGAAATACACTTATAGCTACAGCTTATAGCTCTGAGGAATTAGGAGATTGTCTGGGATTCATAATCAAAAACGATCGTGAAAAAACGTTCGCTATATTCTGAAAGTCACAGATGAAAAAGAAAAAAGAATCCACACAATCCAACTACCAGAGCAGTTCAGAGTCTAATGCGCTGATGCAACTATAACTGTTCAAATTAAAGGTTTAAGTGAATGCTCGCCATAATTTGATGATAATGTTCATCAAACGCCATGCAAAATAATGGTAGAATGTTTGTCCCGCGATGGCACGTGAAAACACGACGTACGCAAACTGAAGATATATCATTAAAGTCATCCCAAAATTAACACTTCACTCGAAAATGATTTCATGGTTACGCGTATCCCGAGTAACTTAATACGGCATCTGAGGCTGTTTATAGCAATGATGCCGACGCGACGCGACTCCTGACACAGATGGTGTGCTATTTAGAGGCTGGAGAGAACTGGGGCCTTTTGTCCTCACGCAGCGTTCTTATACATTAGGCCGCAGTGTGGACGGCTAAGGGAACGCCTGATCAAATCGGCTCTCCCGACTAGCTGCTGGGCTAGTAATGCACCACTTTAAGTTATTGAATAAATCATTGCTTCCTTTGCTGATGGCCGATGAAGCTCTCAATTTAAATGTGTAATCAGCACACAGGTAAGTAATCATAATAAAAGGCTGATGTGGCTAAGTAAAATGTTTTGGGCGAGAGAATTAATTTAATTACACTACACGCAGTAGACGAGCTCTGAACTTGCCCTTTGGAGATACGCTATCGCTATAGTTTTATAGTTATTCAATTGAAACATCTCACATCTTTATGATTATAGCGGATCTCCTTTCTACTTAAATTTAAACATCCTAGCCTTATTTATTCGTCTACTTAATCTATCTTGCTTCCTTAATTTTTAAGACAAAAACCAGAAAATCATGAATTTCCACTAAAATTCTAATTTGTGAGATCCAAAGTACTGTTTCTATTATTTATTATTATGCAAAAGGAATCTAAATATAAATTTTTAAGTCTCTAGCTTTTTTCTGTGCGCCAATGATTTTTACAGAAAAACGTCCAAATTTCGAAACTGGTTAAAGTTATTGAACTGATATTCAACACATATTGATTTATTATTACTCCTGACATGCTAGAAACGTTTCAGGTTATTTACTTGATTTTTAAAGTATTGCGCAACATTTATGATGTCAGAGCTAGTTACAGCAGACTGGCTGGCACACAATGGAAAGACTGATGTGAATTTATTACGGCGTGAGTAGGCTGCTTCCCTACAACATGACGTTCTACAACAGGTTTCATGTGGGTACACTTCCATTTTATATTCATATCGCTTAATAACACTAGGCTGTTTACAAAAAATGCTATCATACCTGAAGAGTAATTTTGTCATTTCACTTCGCTGTTCATTGTTAAGACCGGTGGATTTACTTATTTTACTGTCTACCGTTTGCTCACCGCAGATACCCCCGCCAACATCATCATGTTCCATTTCATTTACCATTAAGATTTGAGGATAGATAAGTTTAACATTAATGTCAGGTGTCTGCCTAGTCTGATTTGATATTGTAGTTCTTATTAATTTTACTCTCAGTGTGCGCTCTCCTTCGTGAAATTGATATTCCCTGCTGCCAATGTCTATTTTTAGCCCATATCTTCTGAACACCTCCATACCAAGTATAAGGTTCACTATAAGTTTGTCTACCAACAAAAGAGTACACTGCCAAATTTCATCACATATGCTAAAGTATATGCTGCCTGCAATTTTATAACTTTAGGTTTACCTCCCATCGACGTTACGATCTTACAGTTCTCTACGGGTGGCGTAGGTATATTTACTTCCCGCGCTATCTCTTTAAACAAGCTGGTTGATATCAGGCTTGTTGACACGTCGGTATCCAAAACAAAAGATATATCTATGTTTCCCACCTTTATCTTTATTGTTGCTTGAATAATTTCACTTGCTTTGCGCGTTGTTTCTTTCTCTTCAGTGAAAAAGTTTCTTTCATTTCTGCTTCCTTATCGTACCTTAAAAACAGATTACGGATTTGCTGTACGCAGTGACAAATACATCCACTTTCCCCCAGGGGGGGGGGGGATATATAGCTTGACGGGGGGGGGGGATATATAGCTTGACAGGGCGGGGGGGGGGGGGGAGAGGACAAAGCTTTAGGCTTAAAATTTAAGTGATAACGTTCTAGAGACATAGCAGCGCTATTAATATGTAACATTTTTCATGAATAGCTAATATATAATTAAATAATATGTAGGTTAAGTCCTAAGCTATTAGGCTAAGCCTAAGTTAATTATATTAAATAATAAAATAATTTTATTGCATGCAAAAAAACTCACACTTACATCAAACTAATACGTCGAGGCTTTTTTACAGCATATCTCTTGATGTCGTCATTAATAAAACCTTCAGTTGGCTCGTCGTCCCCTTCAGCTGAAATCTTCACACAAGCTTGGAGCGTTTCCTGACCCATCCGGTTTCTTAATTTTGTCATCACATGTGCTCTACAGTGAACGTATGGCAGCTTATGGCCCTTCCTCTCTGGCAACCGAAATGAACTCTCCACACTGCAAGTCGAAACGCGAATGCACAGTACACCTTCAGCGAGTGTCCGTAGTGCTTCGTAGCCGATGTCGGCTCTCAGAATGAAAGAAGCAACATCAGAAGACGAATCTAATTTATTACTAACAATGTACCTAAGACAACGCAAGCCTGCAATAACAGCATCGACGTTTGTAAGTCCCAAAATCAAGCATATTTCTTCACAATCATTATCACTAAACTCTACAAATTTTTTAAAACTTTCAAAATATGCACTTAGTTCTATCACTTTTATTGCCTTCTCATCAAACCGTTGTTCAATTTCATCGATCATACTTTTAACAAATTTCCTTGCGCTTTTCATAGCTTGAATCTGCTCCTCTACGTTTGTGAATAACACACCTTTAACTTCTGTTGCGTCCTCCTACAGTTTTTTAATTTTATTAAGAGTTTCATTTTCTGCACTATGTCCATCGCAGTCACAAAGACAGTCGATGTGTCTTAAATGTTCCACAGTTCTGGAAACAAGTAGAGGGATTTGCGAAATTTTAAGTGATTGTCTCTGTAAAACTTTACATAAGTTTGAGACTGCATTTAACGTATCGTCTAAAATCACTAAACCTACAATGAAATTGGAATTAATAATTTCCAACAAGATTCCTCCAGCTAAACTTGTTAAATCCGCGCCGTCCTTGTGTATATGTTCACATGCCATTATAATGGATTTGTGGGTTAGGAAATAGCATGAACTGTGTGATAGGTACTTAACCATCAGGTTTCTATAAAACACACTGAACTTCATGCAAACATTTTCTCGTTTGGAAGAACCATGAAAAAGTTTGTAAATGTCTTTAACAACATGTAATGTGCGTTTTATAATGGGGTGTTTATTCCTAGAGTTGGTGGCAGCAATTGACAAAACATGTGCTCTACAGTGAATGAATGGCAGATTATGGCCCTTCCTCACTGACAACCGAGCGCGGACTCCTGAGATAGAACCACTAAAATTAGCAGCACCATCGAAAGAACAAGATAATAATCTAACGTAAGAAAGTTTTCTTTTCTTTAGTTCAGTATCAATTGCTGCGAATATGGATTCAGCTGAAGTGCTTTTCAACTCAATGAGACATAAAAACCTTTCCTTCACTTCAAACGATGGAGACGGTGCAATATATCGAACTTTTAAAGACAGTTCACTTTGGTTGGAAACATTTGTAGATTCGTCTGCCATTAATGAAAAATATTTGTCATGGAGAAGTGTTTCATCTTGAATGTCCAAAGACTCTCCCAAACAAGTCAACAGTTCTGACGCAGTATACTTACCACCAGTAAGATATGTGGACCCTTCGCTCTGAAATTTTAATCACTTTTCAAGATTAATGTCGCTTTTCAGTACTACCTTACGAATTAGAGGTTCATATTTTGTTGTGTGGGGTATTTCTTCCTTACTAAGGAAGTATAGACTTCGAATTAACGATGACAAGGATTGGCGGCTTCAAGCTTTTTCATTCTCATTTAATTTACATATCTGTATATGAATTGGAGCGTTTAATCCTTGTAATCTATTTTTCAAGTGCAACGGCTCTTGCATGTTTTACTGAGTTGGCTTGATTTTCTAGTTTTCCTGTGCTTCCGATAGTTTTTCTAAATTTAGTGAAAGGTACAGAAATGAACACTCCTCCTGCTTTCTGTAGAGCTTCGATATCCCTTTCTAAATGCATCTCACACAATTTGCAGAAAGCCCCACGCTGCTCGTGATCAAAGTACAACCAATTGTACTTACACTCCCATTTTTGCTGATACTTAATCTCGTGTTCAATACTTTGTTTAGAATTGCAATTTACGGATGTGCCAGAAATAGCACATTTATCTTTTGAAAACTGTGGAAGGGAAACTGAAGACTTGGTAGACCTACGCAATTCATCGTCATAATCACTAGCACTTCTTTCAGTAGACTGACTCTCGTCTTTGTCTTTTGCAATACATTGTCTTTTATTAGAAAAAAAGAAATCGAAATTTGTTGTTTCGACGTTGTATTTCGGCACTAAAACTTTTTTTTATGTTATAAACTGACGAAGACTGCATGTAGTACACTACATAATCATATCATACTTCCATAGTAACCAGTCGACTGACTGTTGCAACCTTTCAAGAGTTTCAACAATGCATCGAGTTTTTATATAACAATGAAAGCTTAGATTATACTCGTAGAGCAGCATTGCCAAACGCCCCACTCATGGTGGAATGTACCGCTTCTTTAAGCAAAAATTGTGTATCCCCATTCACACTGCGAAAATCATTGTCAAGTGTACACAAATATTTGGTTTGAGCTTTGGTCTCATCGACTAGGAAAAATCTATATGGCTACTAAATCTTGGAAATATTCCCAATAATTCAATATAAAAATTAAACAGTCTTTTATAATGTCAGATGCTACTTCCAATTCCGTAGCAATACCCGGGGACGTGTTTTGCGACATCAGGTTTATTCTAATGGCAAATAAAGTATAGATACGAGTGGTGGATAAGAATAAAGTTCGCAGCGAGGGTGGACTGCGTAGCTAAAGGATTAGCTTACACGTAAGGCCGACTGGGGGTGCGGTGAGGGAAGACCTGAAAGAGGAAAAGCTGACTTATTCCACAATCGGCATTGCCAACACACCTTGCAATGCTTAGTTTACCGCACACTTATTATACAGCAACTGCTAATTTCTTGGTGTTGGCAATAATAATAATAATAATAAAAAGAACAATCGACGCTAAGTGTTCCAAACCGAACCGATAAATAACGGAACGAAACTATAGGGACCCAGCCGGCACCTATTGTGTTACACGTCCATTTTGCTTGTAAAATCTGCATGTCATCACGACTTCTCCATAGTTGACTCCAAACTTAGTTAGCAACAGCAGCTGGCGCAGTTTAAATTTTGTCACAACGGTACAAGTTAACAGACCAAGTGATAATTTTTATGTTTCACCACAACTATAGATATGAATTTCTCGGGGGGGGGGGGGAATTTCCAATTTCCGGGGGGGACTTCCCCCCCCCCCCCCCCCCCCCCCGGGGCCCCCGGGCCACCCCCTGAATTCATCACTGGCTGTACGTGTAAGCTTGTTTCAATGTCTACTTTCTCGTTTCTGTTCGCATTATTGTTTATGTCGCTAATATTATTACTGTGGCACACTGACAGTTCATTACATTCTTCCTCTAGTCACGCTCGATTATTGTTATTTACTGGGGGCGGTAAAGATATTGTTTCATTTTTTGTCGTCCTTCTACTACGTTCTCCGTATGTTCGCGTGCTCGCCAGTTCGTGTCCCGGTTGTTTCGGTGCTTTCTCGGATCCCTGTGTTCCACATTCCGATCCTGGTAATTTTCATTTCCTTTTCGCCTAGTATCAAAGTTTTTTTTTCGAATTTCTCCCATCTCCTATCAATGGGGTTGATTTTTATTTTCGTACCTGCGGTCACCCTCTGGCTGACAGGTAAAGCGATTATTCTGATTTCCGTTGTAGCGCGGCGGTGCATGAGGATGCCATTCATTCATATACACATGACCATTATAGTTTCCAAAGCCATTGCCGTTACCGTAGTTGTTCCTTCCATTTGGGTTGTGTTCATTACCGTTACGATAACTAGGCATGGCTTGCCCATTCTCATGATTTAGCTCTATTGAGTCGAGCACTGAGAGAAAATACTCGAGATCACATTCAGGAATGGTTACTAATTTTTCCCTACGATTTGCAGGCAACTTGTTCTTTAAGATTTTCAATACATCGCCATGAGATATCGGATTACTCCAGTTGCGGGTCTTGCTTAGAAATGTTTCAAAATAGTTTCTTAGCCGCACCCCCCCCCCCCTCCCCCGAATTTCGGATGATGTGATAATGGGTTAAATACCTCTTGTCTTAATCTCTCCTGGATAGCTGTTGACCAGTATTTATTTAAAAATGCATTCTCAAATTGATCATATGTCTCGCTGAGTTCCGACATATCTGTAGCCCACAAAAGGGCGTCGCCTTCTGTGTGTCCTCCCACATATTTGATCTTTTGAGCTTCTGTCCAAGTCCTAGGCAGTACATTCCTAAAGGCTCGGACAAACATTGCCGGATGCGTTCCCTTTGTTTCATTTGAAAATACAGGAAACTGTCCAAGTTTTATTAAACTCTCGTCCATTACCAACGCCGTCCAGCAGGACGTAACAGTATTTACATGCGGTGATGACGTATCTGTCTCATAAAAGTTTTGCCCGCTGCTCGCGTCGCGCGTCGGTATGCACTTGTGCAGCGTGGGTTGGTCATTGTTGTCCGCGCCACAGATTTGTCTCACCGGCGGAAGGCTGTTTATTGCTCCGCTTAGAGCCCCCGGCGATGATTTTACCGTACTTTGTTTGCTAACTGTTTCGTCCAATAATCTTTATTCTACCTGTTTGGTATCATGTTCTAACCTTTTAAAATTTCTTCTTCCTTGTCCCCCATTACGTCCTTTACCGCTTCCACATAAGTACGCTGTTCGCGTACGCATTTTTCCGCGAACTTTGTGTTTTCATCTTTTGTATTATCCTTTACTGTTTCGAAAAGTAGCACAATGTCTGAGTTGGTTCTTTGATGTTCTGGTAAGTCGTCACAGAACTAATGCAGCTTCGCTACTTCTGATTGTACACTATCTATGTTAACCGGGGTATTCTTTTGCATTACCTGTAAATTATCCTGAGTTCCTCTGATTCCGGATAGCTCCTGTCCATACGTGTATGTGAGTGATTCCAATTTTTCTTCCATTCTGCCTTTTAGTTTCTCACTCACATCATGAACTTAAGTTTGTACTTCTTCGTTAATTTTCCTATCCATCTCTGTGGAGATTTGTGATATCTGCTGTGTGAGCTTCGTATCCAGATTATTGAGTGTTGTGCTCAAATTTTTTACTTCGCTCGATACGTGTGTCATGTTTGTACTTACCTTTCCGATCTCGGACTTTACTGTGGTCATGTCTGCTTTCACATTAGTCATGTCCGCTTGCACTGTTTCTAAACATGACATATTTGAATGTACTGCGTTGAAATTGCTCTCTAAACCAGACGTTTTTGAATTTATGTCTGTTTTCATTCCGTTCATGTATGTTAAGGCTCGAAATAAGGCTTCCTTATCTTTCCTACTCACTTCCGGCCTACGCCTGTCAGCATCTGCGTCTGTACTACATGTACTACTTTCATTTAAAATATTCCTTTACCTTGAAGCGTCATTAATTTCGTCTACTGTAATCAACGTATTACGTGTAAAGAAATGTTCCGAATTCACGGGCGTCGAATGCAACAATGACACGTTGCGCCCAGCATCCAAATAATCACCGCCTGACGGTTCCAAACCACTCATTGTTACGTTTTGCAAATACAAGTCTACTAAACTGGCATTTTGTTTATGAAATGGCATTTCCTTATTGTTTTGTCCATCCATTATAGAAATCTTTGCGCCTCTGCAGATACCAAAATTAATATTACACCGCCTGATGAGGCCCCAAAAAGATGACGAGCGTCGTTCATATTCTATAACAACCTCACAACAAGGGTTGGGACAATTTTAAAGAAAAAGACATGGAAGGTGGACCCACATATTACATCCTTTGACATTTTATGGAATACACTTTATTGCTTAACAAGAATTATTATGATTACAGATTAAATACCTTATCAAAGAATGAACAACAACGCTCACCCCGGAAAACTGGCTGCGACGAAGTTAACAACTCGCGGCTTCACGAGCTCCACGCCCAGGCAGCAAGAGTGCAGCAAAAGCCAACTCGCCAGCCACGTGGCTTCCCTCTAACTGCCGGTACCACGGTTCGCCAAAACCACAACACACTCCTCAACCAAAGGACATAGCCCTGGCATATGATCAGGATCGATATCGGCTGTAGAAGTATTTAGTTGCGCCAGTGGAGTGGCATGCCCGGTGAAATTAAAGCCACTGCGGCTCAGCCACGGCATTCGTTTTTATTGTGAAATATATTTGATGACTGTTTAGTTTGGGCATTATGCTACTATTCCCGTATCGCGCTCAACGTTACTTTACTGCATTTGATAAGACTATTTTTCTCTGTATTCTAAATGGATATCGTAAGCCCACTTTCCGTCCATTTGAGATGTTCTTCCTTGAATAAACATTATTCAGTACAATTCCCTGTCGTCTATATCAAATACTGAAGTTAGAATGGGACTCATTTTATTAAATTATTCATTTATCTTTTATTCTGTACTTCTGTGTATTTTATTAATTGACACTTCTAGCTAATGGAAAGACTATTTCATTGCAGAACCACAGCTACAGATTGTTATTTGCAGTGAGTTAGCTTCTGCGCGTGAGAGAAAACGTACGTGGTTCGACTACACAGAGCTATTAATACAGTCGAAACCGGTTTGCTCATGGACTGCTGGTTAGAGAGCAACTACTGACCGGAAAAAAACAAGCTAGCTTCACAACTGGCCCATAATCCTCCAAACGTTCTCAACTGGTGAGAGATTCGGCGACCTTGCTAGCAGAAAGAAAAGTAGCAGAAACTCTCATCGAGAGCGGGTGGGCATTATCTTGCTGAAATGTAAGCCCAGAACGGGGCGTAGAATATCGGCGTCGTACCGCTGTGCTGTAAGGGCACCGTGGATGACAATCAAAGGAGTCGTGCTATGAAAAGAAATGGCACCCCAGACCATTATTTCTGGTTGTCGGGCAGTAATGCCTGTGACAGTCACGTATCTGTCTTCAGTGGCGAGTCCCACTTGCCGGCCATGGTGGCCGAGCGGTTCTAGGCGCTTCAGTCTGGAACCGCGCGACTGCTACGGTCGCAGGTTCGAATCCTGCCTCGGGCATGGATGTGTGTGATGTCCTTAGGTTAGTTAGGTTTAAGTAGTTCTTAGTTCTAGGGGACTTATGACCTCAGCTGTTGAGTCCCATAGTGCTCAGAGCCATTTGAACCATTTTTTTTGAGTCCCACTTCGAACTGAGCTTCAATGACCAGCTAAGATGTGTCCGGAGACGCCGGGGACAGCGGTGGGATACCAAAACGGATACCGTGCGCCATTCGGCCCGACAACCGGGAGTAATGGTCTAGCAAGACTCCTTTTGTTGTCCTCCGCGGCAACCTTACAACAAAGCGGTACGTCGACGATATTCTAAGGCGTTCTTGTGGTCCTTCATGGCAACCATCCCAGGCTTACATTTCAACAAGATAATTCCCGCTATTACACGAGCGCGTGTCTTGGCGCTCGTCAAACCGTACCTTGGCCAGTCACGTCGCCGGATGTCTCCCCAATTGGGAGCGCTATGAGCGCGGGCCCTGAAGCACCCCTGGATTTTGACAATCTAACGTGCACTTGGACAGAATTTGGCATGATATCCCTCAGGAGGATATCGAGAAACTCTGTCAATCAATGCCAAATCGAATAAGTACTTGCATAAGGGCCACATGTGGATCATCGAATTATTGACTTGCTCAATTTGTGAATAAATGATCCAGTTTTTCTGAAGTTGTTTTTATGTATATATACATCACTTCAACCGATTTCCATGTCATTTGGATAATTCCGTTGTAGTACGCCGTTTCTTTTTGTCTTAGAGTGTATTAGTCTCCCCGAAGGCGTGACACTGCTACTAAAACCATCTCTAGCTTTGATAACGGCTTCAGTTCGGTGAAGAAGATAATGAAATTTTTCTTCATTTATGTCATATCCAGCGAAAGCCACTCAGTGACGATTAAATCCCGTACAGATATCACGGAGCGGTAGTTAAGTGATTTGTATCCTCTGCTGTTCGAAATAGTCCCTAATATTTCCTCTGTGTTTAAAATCGGCTGATTTAGACGTGTGCATGTGTGGAAGGGTTCAAGTGTTCTTGAGACAAGGAACGTATGCGTGTAGCCCTGTGTCCACAGCTGCTGTCATCTTATGAGATGCGAGTTGAAACAAACACTTAAATGAGTTGGCACAAAGTATGATACAGAAATATTCGTTAAGTGTCATAGAACCACCCAGAGCCGCAATGACATCTTCCACACACAGTGGGATGGATGCCCCACCGAATCATTGGTGTATTCCATGGCTTACATTATTTGAAAACAAGCAGCCATCAGATCACGCTACTGCTTCCAGTCAGTTACTACCATGTTTCTGTGCTGCAGTTTTATGTGCCATTGGGAGCAGTGGCCTTTTGTGAGGTACCCTACTCTAAAGGCCCTTCGCAATATTCCCTCGGATAATCTTTGAGATGGACCTTTATTCATTGATACAGCAATTCCTGTCAGATTTGAAGCCAAATGTCACTGAAAAGGCATGAAAATATTCTCCGATCCCTCTCGGTTAGCATCTTGCAATGACCACTTTTCTTATGCCATATTTCTCCGTGGTGGGAGATACACTTTGGTGATGTATTGATAGTTGGTATACCAACGAATTGGTGATATATATTCACGATGTGGTCACGGACATGTCAAATGTGAAAGCTTATTTCTGCCATTCTGTCACGTCCCCACGTCGCCCACCTTATCCCGCTGATACCATGTGACCGACTGACACAAACCGCCACTTCACTGCGATGACTTGCGTCAGCGGTGAAGAGCCACTTGACATCCTAGTACCAGAAACATACCATCTATAGGTCTCCAATTTTGTTGTGGCTAGCTTTCATCGTATAGCGCTAAGCTGTGGAACGATCAGCGTATTGCATTTTGGATATGAAGATACACGTGAGTGTCGAAAGAGGTTATCACGAAAATTGTTGAGTGATGAAAACGAAGTGTTATCCTGCAATATCAAGACGGACTGTTATCCTGTACCAAATTCGAGAGCAACCGAGATTAACCAGTTGCAGCATGCCTTAGTTAAAGTTAGTACACAAAGAAGTAAAATATTGGTTGTGTCCATATGTCTTTCGTTATCAATTTAATAGCTTGCGTGTAATATGGACACCTGAATAGTCACATTTTAGTCTCGTACATTTTCAAAATACTAATGTTTCTTCGCTATATGTGTAACCTAGCCATAAAAGTATACAACAGTGACCCTCAAAAGAATCATGTTTATTATCCTTCTTTGTGTGTCCGGTACTTATAATATTGTTAGGATCTTCATTATCTTGGCACTTCCACAATACTAGCTTCGTCACCTTTTAAATAGACAATAATTAGGGTAATTTGTGTCAGGTTTCATTAATAGTAAAACCAGAAATCTTCTTCTTGTAAGTGAATTCTATAAAATGCAGCTGCTTTTATCAACCCAAATATCGACCGGTTTGAATCATGGACCATCTTCACAGATAAGGGTTAAATGGTACAAGCCACAACAGAACTCTACGTACACTAGGTATGTTTTCTTCTAAAAGAACTGCGTCTTATATCCATATTCATGACTTGCTCTACACATTATTTGTGTAATGACATATGTAATGTTTTGGCTTAAACCATTTTAACCCTTAACCTTGAAGATGGTCCATGATTTAAACCGGGCGATATTTGGATTTAGCAGCTGGTAGTCAGACATGTATTTTATAAATTACTTGTCGGTTGTTAAATGTCATCTTCCAAATATGTTTAAATGAACTGTGTTAACTGGTACAGAATCGATTAACGAAGTAGAGCACACACCCCTGTTACTAATTTATGAAACTGGTGTTAATGGAAGTGCACTAAAAGTTTGTCGCATGTGCGACAGTAAATTACGGGCTTCAAATAACTATGACAAAATGGGTTAAGGGAATGTACTCATTAGAGCAGCGATTTTCTACAGATGGCTGAGGCACATAACTGTTTTAAGGAAGAAATAGAAGTATGAATGACAATGGACGAGATACATGTTTTTTTAGACCTTAACATATTTTTAGCCTGTCAACGAATTTCAGCAAGGAGCCCGCAAGAATTTACAGATAGATATTTGACATATACCTAATAGAAAACATCGGCAGCAAGGAATGGTAAGGGTCAGGAAATGAGAAAAAGAGCTGTTGCATGTAAAACGTGGAACGTGATGTGCGTTATTCACATTACTTGATAGTTCCACGATAAACCGAGAAATGGCAGCTCTGTCTAATTTCAGACTCTCACTACAGACAACTTTGCCGGGATATATTAACCTAAATTCTGGTAAGTGCGAAAAACATGGCTGTTAGTGGTAGTAACGTATACCACTTTCGTCCCAAGAAAATACTGTTTAGGGAGGATTTCTACAAATTCACGATGTTCAAAAATGGTTCAAATGGCTCTGAGCACTATGGGACTTAACATCTGTGGTCATCAGTCCCCTAGAACCTAGAACTACTTAAACCTAACTAACCTAAGGACATCACACACATCTATGCCCGTGGCAGGATTCGAACCTGCGACCGTAGCGGTCACGCGGTTCCAGGCTGAAGCGCCTAGAACCGCACGGCCACAACGGCCGGCCTTCGACGATGTTGTGGATAAATGAGACACAGATAAACATCCCAAATATGTTCCTGAGCATAGAGGCGCCTGAAAAGTTGTCGAAAATCATGTAGCCGTGAATATTTCTGTAAGCGAGTAAACAATATAAAGTTGATGAAATCTTCTCGGGTTATCAGCTGAGCCAAAGAGTCGTTCTGCGGCAACGTTTCGACAAGTTTCCGACTCGTCCTGTGCAGGTTTTTAGGGCATATTCTCAGTGGATAAAAAACGAAAAGAAATGCTGAAGGACGGGAAATCAAGCTTTTTCTCTTTTTTTGAATGGAGTGTACTTGTTTACTGAGCTGTATTTAAATTTTAGTGAACTAACAATTGGGGAATTACGAAGTATTTCCTCTCAGGCCAAACTGAGTCGATTAACATGTTCCATATTGCGAGGCCCAATTCAGATAAATTATTTGTGTTTTAATTTAGATTGGCGTTTAAAATGAGAGTTTCAAAACGAACCGTATTGGATTTATTAAAAAAAATTTAAAAAGTTATCATCTATATGACGAGGGCTGAACGTTGTTTACAGAGAATTCAAACAGCGTTATCAAAAGCGCTGTTAGAAAACATGCCCTACATACCTGATTAAAATCCTTCTAAACGTCGACGGACGTTGCAGTTACGCAGTACAGTACCAGACAAAATAAAACTAACACACACGTGTAATGTAGAATTTCTACGGAAACTTACGAAAATGATTATACTTGATACTAAAAGACCCTGCAGGCTGTTCCATTGTGTTCCGTCACATCAACGGTACCGTTTACAAGTATAATGCATAGGGGATTCAATTCGCGTGTTGACGTCAGTTGTAACAGGACTCTTCACTGTGGCGGCAAGGTTCATGATCGTGTAAGATACGAAAAGGGAAAGTGAGAATGCTTCTAATAAATCAATTGCCATAAATATTTTGGCATAAAGGTACTGTACTTCTCCTGCCTCCTGCTATTATTAACATTGCCGTCACATTTACGTAAGACATATAATTATGCTAGCTACATGTAGCCTTGAGATGTTGTATTTTCCAACCGCCACATCTCGTCACATAAAACACTGATTTGAGTAATGAAAGAGGCCAAGAGCCATCTATTTGTCAATTTGTGATATTTAACTACGCATTGTAATGATGTATTTTGATGATTTACAAGGAGAAATGAATCCAGCGCCACTGACGCGCCTGAGAAACTATAGACTATTTTCAGCGCGCATGTAAAAGCATCGATACTAGGGACAGAATCTGAAGACATTTGAATATTACAAAAAACAATCCCGCAACCCATCGTCCACTGCCGGACGATATCACTGTCTTTTCATCTCCTGTATAATACGGACGCACCATTACATAGGCGTCATTGTAAGATTTGTAATTTGTTTAAATATACAGAGATACACCGTTATTTTGTTGCATGTGAGACTAGTATGTGTGAAAAACACAGAGTGGTTAATGAATGGACATTTCTATGTGATTTATAAACTTTTATGGACGTAACAAACCACTCTGGCTCTGTCATTGTTATTGACGTAAGTGTTAACATGTTATATGTGTTTCAAATCCAAGCTCGCAATTATAGTGCCAATTACTCTAAATTTGTGTTCGATTTAGTTGTTGGACAACCTTAATCATTTACTTTCTATGTACCAAGGTTTTTTCACAGAGCCAACCGTGTCCGACGTGTCATTGTGTGGACAGAACAGTTGAGGCTGACGTTAACATACTACTTTTATTTCCCCCCTTGTAATATTCTTCAAACACTTTTGTAAACTGGCCCTTAGGCACATTTTCAGTGCGAGTCACGTCCGGGAATTTCTTAGCAAACTTCATTTCTCTAATCGCACATCGCTCGCACAAAGCCTCTCTGTTCCACAACGGCAAGCGGCATTTTCCAAACGGGAAAGGGAGCCACGCAAGAATATGTTGCTTCCCCTTCTCAATGTCATGTTTAATAATCATAATATTTCCTCACACGAGATGTGGCCGAACAGGAACGTAAATCAAAATCATAGCTAATCCTCTTTTTTTAATTTCATTTGGGACCGGAGACGGAAATTTTCTGGAATGGACGGACGTTTATCATATTCTGGTGACTACCGACAGAACGATAAAATACAATTGGAGGCCGTAATTACAGTTGCGAGTCGCTGTTTCAAGACAATGCAAAGTGAATAGAATCCTTTGTGTTTACGAAAACCCCGCTTCCGTCGTGCATTTCCTGACATTCAGGTGCTGTGCTCATTTAAAATCCAGCTACAATCCATCATAGATCCCTCGAACAAAAAGTTATATCAATATTTCGAAGAAAGCAGAAATCTCACCCATATACAATATATGTAGCAAAATTGCTCCACAAAACTACCGTCTTGTAGCTTTGACAGTCATTCGTTGTAAAATCTTAGAAGGTATTCTCAAACATAATGAGGTGTCCTGAACAGAATGAATTCCTCCGTGCCAATCAGCACTAACTGCGAAAATGTCGATCGTGTGAAAAGAAAATTAACACTTGTCTCATATATCCTTAACGCCACGGATCAAGGCAGTACGGTGGACACAGTATTTCTCGTTATCTTAAAAGAATTTAATGCAGTAGTGCATCTACGTTACTATCAAAAGTACGATCGTATTGGATATCAAGCTAAATCTGTAACAGGAGTGAGAATGTTTTGGTAGAGAGTACACAGCAACTTCGGGTGTTCTCCAGGAAATTGTTTTGGTACCCACGCTGTTCATATTGCGTATTACTAACCTTGTAGACAATACTAATAGTAAACTCAGTCTTTTCGCGGACGAGACAATATTCCCAGTAAACTGCACAAATATTGTCAGATGTTGATCAGATATCAAAGTGGTACAGTGAATGACTGCTTGTTATCAAAAATGTAAAATTATACAGTTCAATAAACAAAAAAAAACCATAGTATTCTATGACTACTGTATCGACGAGTGACAGATGGAGTTTGTGAAATCACACATATACTAGGTTTTAACACTTGTAGCGATATGGAATGGAAGAAACACACAGGCTCACTTGTAGATACAGCAAGTGTAAGACTTCAGTTCATTGTTAGAATACCAGGAAAATGCAATCAGTCCACGAAGAAAGTTTCTTACAGACCACTCGTTGATCCACCCTAGAATATTGCTCAAGTGTGTGGGCCGCATACCAGATACGACTGACAGGATATATTGAACAGGTACGAAGAAGGACGTAGAAACAACCAGTCTCGAGCATACAAAACGTTTCACTAAATAATTGCCCTCGTCAAATATTTGGAAACATTGCGCTGTTGTCCGCGTAGAAGCTTACGACATAGTCAAGTGAATGCGAAACAGGGACAGGCCTACAGAGATCTGTCGCATTCCGTAACAGGGACCACGCGCAATGTTCCAAATATTTGACGAGGGCAGTTACTTACTTGGATGTTCTGTCTGAATGGTAACACCATCTAATTTTCAACCATTCTGAAGATGCCAGAATGAAGCAAAACGCATCATTGGTAAATACATATTAAATAAATCCCTCCAACAAAGACTATTTGTTTCTTCATATTACTGGTTGCTGTGTAGGGAAGCAGCATACTCACGCCTTATAAAATTCACATCAGTCTTTCCATTGTGTGCCAGCCTAGTCCGCTGTAACTAGCTCTGACGTCATAAATATTGCGCAATACTTTAAAATGAAGTAAATAACGTGAAACGTTTCTAGCACGTCAGGAGTAATACAAAATCAATATGTGTTGGATATCAGTTCAATAACTTTAACCATTTTCGAAATTTGGATGTTTTTCTGTAAAAATCATTGGCACGACAGAAAAGAGCTAGAAACTTAAAAATTTATATTTAGATTCCTTTTGCATAATAATTTAATTGAAACAGTATTCTGGATCTCTTAAATTAAAATTTTAGTTGAAATTCATGATTTTCTTGTTTTTGTCTTAGAAATTAAGGAAGCAAGATAGATTAAGTAGGCGAATAAAATAAAACTAGGATATTTAAATTTAAGTAGAAGGGAGATCCGCTATAATCATAAAGATGTGAGAAGTTTCAACTGAATAACTATAAAACTATAGCGATAGCGTAGTTCCAAAGGGCAAGTTCAGAGCTCGTCTACTGCGTGCAGTGTAATTAAATTAATTCTCTCGCCCAAAATATTTGACTTAGCCACGTCAGACTATTATTATGATTACTTACTTGTGTGCTGATTGCACAATTAAATTGAAAGCTTCATCAGCCATCAGTAAAGGAAGCAATGATTTATTCGATAACTTAAAGTGGTGCATTACTAGCCCAGCGGCTAGTCGAGAGAGCAGATTTGATCAGGCATTCCCTTAGCCGTCCGCACCGCGGCTTTATATGTAAGAACGCTGCGCGAGAAAGAAGGCCTCAGTTCTCTCCAGACGCTGATTAGCGCACCACCTGTGCCGGGAGTCGCGTCGCATCGGTAACGTTGATATAAACAGCCTCGGATGCAGTAATAAGTTACTCGGGATATGCATAACCATGAAATCGTTTTCGAGTGAAGTGCTAATTTTGGGATGACGTTACTGATCTATCTTTAGTTTGTGTATGTCATATTTTCATGTGCCGCCGCAGGACAGACATTCTACCATTATTAGCGTGGCGTTTGAAGAACATTATCATCAAATTATGGCGAGCATTCACTTAAACATTTAATTTGAACAGTTATAGTTGCATCAGCGCATTAGACTCTGAACTGCTCTGGTAGGTGGATTGTGTGGATTCTTTTTGGTCTGTGACTTTCAGAATATAGTGAACATTTTAGAGAGAATGGTTTTTGATTATGAACCCCAGACAATGTCCTAATTTCTCAGAGCTATAAGCTGTAGCTATAAATGTATTTCTCAGATGAAGTGGGCACTGGGAATGCTAATTACAGGCTTCACATTTTGCTAATGACTTTCTGGTTGCGAATATTGTAGTTAGAGAGTGTTGAGAACGGCAAACAACAGCATTAAATAAATAATAGGAACATTAACAATTATTCCACCCGCCGCCCCACAGCTGCACCACCCCTGCCTAAGAAAGAAAGCACGAATGGTCACAGGTTTATTTGACCCATGGGAGAGTGTAACCCAGATGCTGAGGAAACTGGATTTGTGGAAAGACAGACTCAGACTGTCCCGAGAAACCGTACATACCATGTTTCAATGAGAGGGCTTATCGCCCCTGTAGGGATCGTAAGGACAGGATTAAAATAATGGCACCACGCATAGATGCATTTAAGTAGCCAATCTTCCCACGCTCCTTACGTTAATGGAACGGGCAGAAGTCCGAATAACTGATACATTTCACAGGTGATTTGTAGAGAATAGATGCAGATGTAGATGCAGATACAATTCTGGTATTGTCACCGGGGAACGATATAGTCGTGCGTAACTGCATTGGAGAGGGAGTCCGTCAAGTGATAACATGAGGCCCACTCGATCTATACGAAGCGGCGCCGAGAGATCGCGTGATCTGAGGCACCATGCCACGGATGGCGCTGCCCCTCCCACTGTAGGTTCGCGTCCTTCCTCGGGCATGGGTGTGTGTGTCGTTATAAACATTGTAAGTAGGCTGTTCAGGTTTTTATGTTGGTAACGCCACGTAGCGCTCTGTATGAAAATCACTGGATTTGCTGTGTGCAGTCTGAGGCTGGTCGGCATTGTTGCAATAGTCGCCATTGTAGTGTTGGGCAGTTGGCTGTTAACAGCGCGTAGCGTTGCGCAGTTGGAGGTGAGCCGCCAGCAGTGGTGGATGTGAGGAGAGAGTGCTGGCGGAGTTTTGAGAGCGGATGATCTGGACGTGTGTCCATCAAAGACAGTAAATTTGTTAGACTGGATGTCATGAATTGATATATATATTATGGCTTTTGAACACTATTAAGGTAAATACATTCTTTGTTCTTTATCAAAATCTTTCATTTGCTAACTTTACCTATCAGTAGTTAGTGACTTCAGTAGTTAGAATCTTTTATTTAGCTGGCAGTTTTGGCGCTCACTGTATTGCAGTAGTTCGAGTAATGAAGATTTTTGTGGGGTAAGTAATTCATGAAATGTATAGGTTATCGTTAGTCAGGGCCATTCTCTTGTAGGGATTATTAAAAGTCAGATTGCGTTGCGTTAAAAATATTGTGTGTCAGTTTAGTGTTGATCAGAATAAGTAAAGAGAGTAATGTCTGAGTACGTTCAGTATTGCTCAGCTGTTAGAAAAGCAAATAATGTAAGAGGTTTATCAGCTCAGTCATTCATTAATTTTCTCAGGGGACATTTCAACATAAGTTAGTTTAAATAGTGTGTAAGTTTATGGACCGATAACCTCAGCAGTTTGCTTACTTAGGAATTCATAGACACATTTCATCTGTACGAGACATGCGGAATAACACTAGAACAGTGGAGATTGTGGTATCCCTTCACTTGCGTTAAAATTTCACAGCACAATTAAAGTGATGCTTATAATTTCCTACTCATTTGTATGTTATGCACATATTTGACTCAAATCCTTACCCAGAAGTTCTAACGCTTTTAAATTATAATTTCTGTTACAAAAATTTGCATGTCTGTCCAGAAATGTGATATATTTAGAAAGTTCCTAACATTTCTTCATTTATTTCACTTGTTAAGAAACAAATATTGAAATCATACATTGAGCAGATTGTTGGTACTTTTAGAACACATCCTCGACAGAGGTTTTATTTGCATCTCTCGCTGTTGTAGTTGATGATGTTTCCTCTGCACATTCCAAAAAAGAGGAAAAGACTTATCTCTCTCTTTTTTTATTTGTTATGCACCACAGCCGTTTCTGCGTTCGATCGACTTTTTTACTCCTGTCCTTAGTTGTTTCGTCAGTTTGTTTACCAAGTGAAGAATGAACTCCTTACTCTTCAGGTTATTTTGGTTATTTGGTTGTGGATGTTACACACACTTGTTGCCGCTATGTCTATCACACTGTAAAAGACATGCATCGGCCATCCGCAAGCAACCTTGGTTGAATTTTTATCAGTCTTTTGATCAACGCCGTACACATCATACTTCGTGGCGTTATACGAGGTAACGGTTTCTGATCTCGTCGTTCCTTCTTCGCCCACTGCTTCAGGATGCACTGAGTTGAGGATAATGACATTCTTATTCTTAGTCCCGTCAGAGCAGTTCTTGGTCACACAGTTGGGGAATTTTCAGCGAATCCTATTAAGTGACTTCAGAAACGACGCTTCATTCGAAGTTTCTTGTCGAGGATGTGACGAAGGGGTATGTTGTCACGCTCCTTTTTTGGTTTAGAAATGAAACCATATGGCGATGTGACGTACTTAGATGCCGCGTCTGCAGTTATCCAGAACTTGGCTCCGTATTTGTCAGTTTTGTTTGGCATAAACTGAGTAAACCTGCACCTTGAATTGCCTAGAAGTAACCGCCCATTAACTGGAACTTCCTTTTTTTGAGGACGTAATAGCGGAGGTAGTTTACTATGAATCTGTTCTATATTTCAGAAATAAGAGCTCACTTGTCAGCAGGGATGTGTTGATCTGTGGCTGACTTCTTACCGAAGCGGAGAAATCTAGTAAGTTCGTGGGACGTGTCTCCTTGATTAAATGAGGTCGATAAGAATGCGAATAAATGGTATCAGTGCATACACCTTTAGCACAGAAAGCAGCTCTGGCCTACATGATACCAACCACTGCCACCAGTTCCTCCAACGATATGGTCCAAGAAATGCTTTTACTTTATTCCAATCATTCGATTCTGTGTGTTCCATGGTGGTGCGCATCATCAGTTAACCAAAAAGAAGGCGAAAGGTACCCCGGTGGAAGGCAGACGGCTCCCCCTCCTTCCTCCCCTCCTCCCCCACCCAAAACCCTCGCCGCTCTCACCACTTCAGGACGTTCACACAAAATGCAATGCAAGTGTTTTTGTAATAATGATAACGGGAATAATCTCACAAGGAATTCCACAACTGGTAAATTTCAATGAAATAGTGAAAATTCAGGAAATTGTAGTACACTACTGTCAAAAGTAGAAGAAGCGAGGAAAAGTCGCGAAGTTTGGCGGTCAGACGGTAAAAACTGAAGTTGTTATTGCGGAAATAAAAGTTGGAAGGGTTATTTGGGCCGTTTTGATGTTCTTGAAGAAAGTCGCGAGTATTTACATAATGTGAATATTGATGTATTCTTTTGCGATAGATATTAAATGCTGCTAAACTCAGTACATTTTTCCATCGAAGTAACTTGTAGTAACGCCTATATCTCGATAGAAGAAAATGTTTCGAGTACTAATAATACCGCAATAGACGCAATTTCTTGTATGCTGTCATTGCAAAAAACTTCGTTTGGTTACCATAAACCGTTTATGAAATACGACGGGTGTTACGACCACGCGATTCAAGTTTCAGATGGAAAGATACAGGTCGCATTTCGAGCAACCCTACCGTGGATATGAGAATCAATATCTTGAAAATGGTGATACGTAATGCTCTGCTCTCAGCTTTAAATACGGTTTCGGTATCTTAGCTCCATTTAGTTCACTGTCAGCAGTGTCGTGAAACGAACCATATGCGATGTCTGTGCAATGTGTTTCTACATCTGCAAAAATCTTAAAATATCGTGCGGTGCTTTATTTTATTGAATGCTGCACAGTTAGTAGACGAATAACGAAAGAAAAATTCAGTCGTTTATCTAATGAAGAAATCATATTGTAAGATGAATCTCATGTGCGCAGCATGTCCACGCAAGTGCGTCGCCGGCAAAATTTGTGTAGCCCTCCCGTAGAATAAAAACCAACATCTTGAGAACGGAGATATATATCGCTCTGTCTCAGCTCTAAATACAATTTTGATACCTTAGCTACATTCAATTCACTGCAATCAATGTCTTGAAACGAAAAGTCTACGCATTGTGTTTTTACCTCTGCAAAAATCTTATTTAGCATTGCACAATAGTTTTTCATTTGATGCAGCACAGTAACTACGACGAATAACTAAAAGTAATTCAGTTCATTATGGAATGAAGATATCATGCTGTAAGCTGTAAAACAATCAGTTTTTTTCATCATCTAGTCTTTTTAAAACGGGATGATAAGTATTTCATTACTGTAAAAGGTGTAAAAAGAATCAATTTTTTTTGGAAAATAGTTGTGTTAAAATCGGATTATAAGTATTTCATTAATGCCCCGCATTTTCGCTCAACTGCATGTCTGACAACGTGTGGACAGAATGAACAACCGTGGCGTGCAGATGTTATTACCGTCGTTCCCAACGCTTGCCACTGCGTTTGAGCGATATCACTGATAGGTTCATCCTTTCCCTTTGTTATTACGAGTATGAATATACAGGGTGATCAAAAAGTCAGTATAAATTTGAAAACTTAATAAACCACGGAATAATGTAGATAGAGAGGTACAAATTGACACACATGCTTGGAATGACATAGGGTTTTATTAGAACCAAAAAAAAAAAAAAAAGTTCACAAAATGTCCGACAGATGGCACTGGACAGCAAAACGTCAGTAACTGCTACCGTGACGGTTGAGAGGTACGCCGATATGTTACAGAATCGCATCATCCCCAGCCTGGTTGATAAACACCTGCTGGAACGTACGATGTTTATGCAGGATGGCGCTCCATCCCATATTGCTAGACGCGTGAAAGATCTCTTGCGCGCGTCGTTTGGTGATGATCGTGTGCTCAGCCACCACTTTCGTCATGCCTGCCTCCCAGGTCCCCAGACCTCAGTCCGTGCTATTATTGGCTTTGGGGTTACCTGAAGTCGCAAGTGTATGGTGATCGATCGACATCTCTAGGGAAGCTGAAAGACAACATCCGACGCCAATGCCTGATCATAACTCCGGACATGCTTTACAGTGCTGTTCACAACATTATTCCTCGACTACAGCTATTGTTGAGGAATGATGGTGGACATATAGAGCATTTCCTGAAAGAACATCATCTTTGCTTTGTCTTACTTTATTATGCTAATTATTGCTATTGTGATCAGATGAAGCGCTAACTGTCGGACATTTTTGAACTTTTGTATTTTTTGGTTCTAATAAAACACCATATCATCCCAAGTATGTGTGTCAATTTGTACCTCTATATCTACATTATTCCGTGATCTATTCAGTTTTCAAATTTATACTGACTTTTTGATCAAAATGGCTCTGAGCACTATGGGACTTAACATCTATGGTCATCAGTCCCCTAGAACTTAGGACTACTTAAACCTAACTAACCTAAGGACATCACACAACACCCAGCCATCACGAGGCAGAGGAAATCCCTGACCCCGCCGGGAATCGAACCCGGGCGTGAGAAGCGAGAACGCTACCGCACGACCACGAGCTGCGGGCTGACTTTTTGATCGCCCGGTATGTAGGACAGCAGATTTATGGAAGAGCACCTACGAAAGAACACTGCGTTACTGAGATGAATCAAAGGTGACACTTCGCTTTTGCCATAGGATTCTAAGACCCTACTAAAAACTTCAGGCCAGATGTTATTCTTAGGCGTGAAACGATACTGTCATACCTGTGTATTTGCGTATTCTGTGATTCATTTATAGATGTGTTTTAAAGTCAAAAACTTAAATTGTTGGAGTAACTGCATTTGCAGTACGACTCTTGACTATCCGGTTCGTTACTATCTGGCGCCTATACTATCCGCCGTACTGAATTAATATCATATTAATACTTATTTCTGGTAAAATAAAAATTAATTATTGCATGTAGTCTACTGTACTTTTCCACCGCTTTCGCACAAGGGCGCCGGTATCAATGCTGCGTGACCTTTCAGAATGTTTTATGCATCTTTAATGTGTATAACAAATCTGGAGTCACATTTATCAGTCGCATATCATGTTGTTAATACCGAATAAATTACCGGAATTCCTCTTCAACAAACGATACGTAGGTTGCAGTTACAGTGGAGCGGCGTGACACGATCTAAGCCAGGCGGCGCGGCGGGCAGATCAGCGCTGGCGAAACAAAGCAGTGCTGTTCTGTGGTTATACTGGCTGTGCCAGCACAGCGGCTCCGAACGAATCGAACACGTTTGTTTCTGAGTGCGGCACCAGAGCGTTGGGCCGACTCTGGCGGTGTTTGGGCAACGCCAGCAGCAATCGCTTGTTGTTGCGGGTAGCAGAATCAGTACTGTTGTTGGCACTTGTGTTTCCTTTGGTGTACTATTGAGAAAGTAGCATCACTCATAGCATTAACTGAAGTTGTTTTTTGCTCAGAATCCGTTATGGGACCGGAGAAACAACTAAAGGTGGCAGCAGTATTACAAGCTACACTGACCGGCACTAAAAATGCAACAGTCAATTAATGATGGCAATCATTGTGTAATTATCTATTTAATGAAAGTGAAGCACTTCGGCCAAATTTTTTGAGACACGGTATGTTACTGGCGTTGCTTTTCGAGCAAACAATGATGTGTTGATTACTTATTGCACAAGTCTCAATTGTTTCCCGCGCAACCTGGAAAACACTTCACTCAATGTGAGCGAATAATTTTTGCCCGCTCTTGTAGCGCCATGTAAACAAAGAGCAATTCATCTCAGATTCAAGAACAGTAAGAACATAGCTCACAAAGAAAAGCTGAACGAAGCGAAAATGAGTGTAGGGAGAGCAATCAGAGAAGCGTTCAATGATTTTCAAAGTAAGACGTTGTCAACCGACCTGAGTAAAAACCCTAAGAGATTTTGGTCGTTTGTAAAATCAGGAAGTGGGTCAAAATCATCAGTTCATTCTCTCAGTGACCACACCGGCACCGAAACGGAGTATAACAGAGAGAAGGCCGAAATACAGAATTCGGTTTTCCGGAGTTGTTCCACCGTGGAAGATCGCAGCACTGCCCCTGCTTTCAATCGTCGTGCGAACGTCGAAATGGCACATATTGAGATAACCGATAGCGCAATTGAAAAGCAGCTACAATCGCTTAGTAGTGGAAAGGAGTCAGGACCAGACGAGATACCTATAAGATTCTATAAAAATTATGCGAAAGAACTTGCTCCCCTTCTAACAGTAATTTATCATAGATCGCTTGAGAAACGAAAGGTACCTAACGATTGGAAAAAATCGTAGGTAAATCCCGTTTTTAAGAAAGGCCGTAAGACAGATCGACACACTTACAGACCTATATCGTTAATGTTTTATGCTCAAGAATTATGACGTTTTTGAAAAATGAACATCTGCTCTATAAAAGTCAACATGGATTCCGCAGAGGTCCTTCAAAACTCAGCTCGCTCTGTACCTCTATAAGATCCACAGCGCAGTGGACAATGGCGGTCAGGTTGATGCCGTGTTCCTTGATTTCAGTAAGGCATTTGACACCACCCCGAATTGCCGTTCAATGAAAAAAAAAAAAAAAAAAAAGAGCTTACAGAGTATCGTAGCAGACTTGCGATTGGATTCAAAACTTTCTTTCCGATAGAAGTCATCTTGTCGCTCTTAACGGAACAAAATGGACAGATGTAAAAATAATATCCGGACTACCACAGGGAGGTGTAATAGGATCGTTGCCGTTTACAATACACATAACAGATGATCTAGTAGAAAGCGTCGCATTCTCTTCAAGGCTATTCGCAGATGATGCGGGTGTCTGTAATAAAGTAGCAACGCTAGAAGATAGTAAGCATTTGCACGACGATCTGTAGAGAATTGATGATTGGTGCAAGCTCTAGCAGTTAAGCTCGAACATACTTAAATTTAACATATTCCGCATTCATAGGAAAAGGCATTCACTACTATCAGCTACACTGTTGATGACAAACAGCTGGAGACAGCGTCCGCGTAAAATATCTAAGAATAACTATCCAGAGCGACCTTACGTGGAATGACCATATAAAACAGATAGTGGGAAAAGCAGACACCGGACTCTGATTCATTGGAAGAATCGTAAGGAAATGTAACTCATCCACGAAAGAAGTGGCTTACAAGGCGCTTGTTCGCCCGATTCTTGAGTATTGTTCTTCTGTCTGGGGCGCCTAACTGGTAGGACTGGCACGTTCCGGCAAGGGATCGTTTCGCGGCGAGAGAGCGTTACGGAGATGCTATACGAACTCCACTAGCAGTCGTTATATGAGAGGCGTTGTGCATCACGGAGAGAGTTACTATTGAAATTTCGGCACAGCACTGCTCAGGAGGAGTCGGACAGAGTATTACTTCCCTCCACATACATCTCACGTACTGACCACGAGGAGAAAATTCTAGAAATTAGAGCCAATACAGAGGCTTACCGACAATCATTCTTCCCACGCACTGTTCGCTAGTGGAACTGGGTTGGAGCGATGAGCTAGTGGTACCGAAAGTACCCTCCGCCACAAAGCGGAGTATGATATAGATGTAGGTGTAATGTAGCGCTTACTGTTGTTCTCAGAATTGTTACCCTTCCAATCATACGTGTTGTAGAACATTTCTGTGATTGTCGTAATCAGCTTTCTGGAGTAAACATGCCGTTAAGTCCTGAACAAGCTGCGAGAGCTGTCGCTCTAGCGGAAGATGGCCGCAGCGTGCATTACGTTGCGGTCTACATCTTCCACGTTTCCCAGAACGGTACCAGAGTACAGGGAAACTGGAGGCTTTGCAGGGAAACCAGGAACACGCCCGAGAAGAGCTACATCAGATTGAAATGACCGTTTATTATAACTTAAACTTCTCTGCAACCGTAATACCATTGATACTGAAGCACGGAATCGGCTCCTCTACGTTCGAGTTATCAGTGTTAGTGAGAGAACCGTTCGAAGAAGACTCGAAGAAGGCAATCTTAAGATCAGAAGACCTGCTACAGGTCCGGAACTCACCCGAGAGCATTACATAGCACAACTGAGTTTACGAAGGGAACATCTTGGCTGGACAGTACAATAATGGGTGTTGTTCACTGATGAGTCGTGATTTGGGCTGTGATCACATGACGGAAGAGAGAAGGCCTGGGGAAGGTACTCCCCATGCACAATCTCATCCAAGACGCCTTTTCAGGGTGGTTCTGTGATGGTGTGGGCAGGAATCAATACGCTGCAAGGACAAATTTGGTCTTTATGGAGCATGGGAGCCTTACCGCATTTTGGTATGTGAAGGAAATCCTTCTGGAGCTTCTTATGCCTTCCGCTTCATTTATTGGTGATGATTCTATACTTATTCATGACAATGCACGCCTACATGTTGCAAGAGTAGTGCAACAGTTCTTGGATGAAACAGTGATTTATGCTATGGGTTGGCCTGCCCGAAGTCCTGCTTTGAATACTGTGGAGCCTGTTTGGGACCGGCTGGGGGAAGACCCATCACCACTATACACAGAACCTGCAGCACATTCGGAACGCCGCCCTTGAATAATGAGATATTATTCATCAACATAACATTACTGCATTAACCAGAAGTATGCCTGATAGGTTACATGCCGTCGCTGGTGCAAGAGGTGGCAATGTACGCTTTTTAAGATGTGAACAGAGGTCAGAAAGATCGCCTCCGAGGTCTGTGAAGTAGAGTATGAAGTGAAACTTCCTGGCAGATTAAAACTGTGTGCCGGACCGAGACTCGAACTCGGGACCTTTGCCTTTCGCGGGGAAGTGCTCTACTCTTTCAGGAGTGCTAGTTCTGCAAGGTGCGCAGGAGACCTTCTGTAAAGTTTGGAAGATAGGAGACGGGGTACTGGCAGAAGTAAAGCTGCGAGGACGGGGCGTGAGTCATGCTTGGGTAGCTCATTTGGTAGAGCACTTGCCCGCGATAGGCAAAGGTCCTGATTTCTAGTCTCGGTCCGGCACACAGTTTTAATCTGTCAGGAAGTTTCATATCAGTTCACACTCCACTGTAGAGTGAACATTTCATTTTAGAGGGTATGAAGTGTATAACATCAAAGCAGACATGTATTACCTTTCTGAGCTTACTCAAAATTTCCTTGAAGTGTGTGTCACTGGCTTAATTTGTTACATTGGTTTATAATCACCTTTCTTTATCCATTATTGGACACTAGGAGGGACCGTAAAAGAATAGTCCATCATAAGATGATGGATTAGTGTCATAAAAGCGTCGTAAATTTAAAATAAATTTCATGTTTTGTAAGAAATTCAAGTGTTGCGTTTTTCGTGCAGGTCAGTGTACATGTACAGAATACATTCGCTTATACTCTTATTTCTTTCATTGTCTTAAAACGACAAGCGGTAATAAAGTTGAAGTAACATAACTGACAAACACTTAAAAATTACATTTTATTGTGTGAAACAAGGTGTATACGCCACGGGACAACAGGGAAATCCGAGACAAACCCATAATTTTTTTAGTAATCAGGGAATTTTTCATTGTTTTACGTGTCAGTTAAATTTTTGTAATTTTATCCGGTAAGAACTGAGCTCTAACTAAGCGTTTTACTTTTCCCCTCTACTCCAGAATAAGACCGCAGCAATAAAACATAAACGTGAGAATAACACCAAAATAAAAGTCTGTCGACAGCAAAATTGTGTCAGAGACTATGCAGTACTCCGTAACAATAAACTGCTTACGATGTGTCTTTCTCGTAGGCCTCGTTTCAAAAAATGGTTCTAATAGCTCTAAGCACTATCTGAGGTCATCGGTCCCCTAGACTTAGAACTACTCAAACCCAACTAACCTAAGGACATCGCACACAACCATGCCCGAGGCCGGATTCGAACTTGCGACTATAGCAACAGCGCGGCTCCTGAGTGAAGCGCCTAGAACCGTTCGGCCACATCGGCCGGGGGCCTCGTTTCAAGGAACGTGTCATTCCGACTGCTTATATTTCCAATAGGTCGCTGGAAATTATTGCGAATCGTGGTTTGAGAAGCGTTACTAACAAAGTACATTTCCTTTTACACAAGTTGAATTACGTGTGAGAATGTGTAGTGAATCTCTTGAATCACGGAGCGTTATACTCTCATTCAAAAGTTATCACTCACGATCAGCCACTTAGAAAAATTTCCAGCCTAGAAGATCAGCCATTTCTTCTATTATTTAAATTTTTTTTCTGGCGTATTTGTCTTTGGTACATCTTAAAGGATAACACATGCTAAAAAAGACCAAGTTTCAAGATTACATTTTAATATTTATTTTACTTATTTCATAGTTTACGAATTGTGCAATAACAGCTACAGCAAGTATAACTGCCATTGAAAGTGTGCCAAGTGATTTCCGGAGCAATTTCACCTATAATTGGCTGTTCTACGGAAATGTCGAAGTGTTTGACGGAACATGTATTCAGCCAGGTAACTCACAAAATGTTCAGTGCACAGTAGTGAATTTATAATCGTGCTTCTCAGAAATATTCAATTGCTGCTATTGAAGCTGCGCTCCTAGGCTTCTGTTTAACCAAATCCTCGGAAGAAAAGCAAAAAATTACGTATTGCCGTGCGTTAAAGGCCTTTCCGAAACGCGATGTTTTCTCGTTGCGTTTCGTTTCCTAAAGTATCTTGAAGTTCTACGCCTGTGTATAAAACGTTCGCCATTCACGTAATTGGAAAGTTCTACAGCACCTGTAACCTCCCCATCACTTATCGACCTTAATGACAGTGAAAAATTAAACCGCGTGTAACTAATAGAAATTTGGGAAAAGCAATCGTCACCGAAGTTAATCAGTCGGTAAAGAGAGATGAAAGGGCGTTATTACTATTCTGCGAAACCCATATCACACTAATATGATACTGGTTTCCGTCATTCCTGTTATTATTTGCATTGTACCGATTGTCATTACGGCCCGAACCACTATTGTTATTGCTGCCAAGATTGCAGTATGCATTATTCCCATAGTTATCATTGTTATGGTTGCTGTGGTACCCGTTGTTGTTACCACGGCCTTTACCGCTGTCACGATTATTGCGCCAATTGTCCTCGTCCTCATCTCTTTCCAGGAAATCATTGATTGTCCTGTAATTGCTTCCTATGTAGAGTTTTGTATCATCTGGAAGCTTCTTGTAGAGTTCCCAGACTATTTCGGATTCCGTGCGGCGATCACGCAAATATTCCAACTTGCGGATCCAGCCCTCACAAAACTCCTTCATCGAGCCGCGCGAATTCGCATCGAAAGGCCTCGATACGACAAATTTGCGCCAGACACTTTGTTGTTTTTGCTCTGACCAGTATTCAGCCAGAAACAAATTTTTAATCTCATCAAAAGTCAGGTTCGTGAAGCTGAGATTTATGCCCCAACGCTTGGCATCACCAGCCAACACGTCAATAACCGCATTAATTTTTCTCTCATTAGTCCATGATCTGGGTAAAACTCTTTCACAATTTTTAATGAAATCCGTCGCGTGTATACCGCCTTTTTTCAAGGGGTCAAACCGCTCCTCTTCCGTCAACGATTCCGAACTATGTGCACAGATTGGCACATAGCTCCGTTTTTCGTCAAGTTTCTTTTCTAATTCCGAAACTCTCGTAATTACTTGGCAAGTGGTTGTCGCAAGCGTTTCCACTTCCCTCCTTTTCTCTTCGCAGGTATTAGCCTGCTTCTTCACTTTAGTATCTACTTCGGACACTAAAGCCTTTAAAGTTTCCACCTTCTGTTGATCCTCTTTTTTCACTAAATGAATTTGTTCCGTCACCTTATTCTCGATGATCGGAGCAACTGCTTCTCCTACACTTTTCTCGATTCTGCTGATTTCGGAATCAAAACGAGTACTTATGCTCGCAATTTCCGCCTGAACGCCTATCATTTCCTGTTTAAGATTACCGATTTCGGTATTAATTACAACAATATCTTCTTTGATTTTATCAACTTTTGCATTAACAACTCCAACATTGTTGTTAACAACATTAATAGCTTTGTTCGGATTGTTTAGCTTCCTGTCAATTTTTTCATACTGAGCTTCTTGCTTGGCAGACTGAGCTTCTTGCTTGGCAGCCTGAGCTTTAATTTCTGCCGATTGAGTTTCTATGTTGCTAGACTGCGCCTTGATTTCGCTAATCAAAAGATTCAATAAATCAGCTAAATTCCCGGAAACCAGCGGTTTTACTTACGTAGCGGGTGCCTCTTTAATTGTCCCTCCGTATTCGTCATCAAGCGGTTCAGATTTGATTATCACTTCCGATTCCGAAACATTTTCTGCTCTTTGTTGCGTTTCAGCGGTCGCGTCTTTCATGCTAGCCGCCTGCCCTTGAACAATGGGTACCGCGGTGCGCGTTTCCCACTGTTCGACCGATTGTTCCGTATCCAAGTCTACCAAATTTTGGTAATTGTTGCCTTCACTCATTTTAATAATTTTCAATATAAATGCCAAATGTTAAATATAATTAGGATTACTCCCACTACTTATTCTCGGTGACGTAACGGCCTGTTCGTAATCAGTACTTTGTTACGAGATTTGCACAATACAAAATTCGTGTCCAGAACAAACTCAAATCTGAAGATTGTCCTGTCACCAGATCGCCACGTGTAACCTCCCCCTCACTTATCGACCTTAATGACAGTGAAAACTTAAACCGCGTTACCTAATGGAAATTTTGGAAAAGCAATCGTCACCGAAGTTAATCTGTCATTAAAGAGGGAGGAAAGGGTTACATCTAAATGAAAGGAAAAATGCAAATGAAACTGATGGTAATTAATTTTGAAAAGGGGTAAAGTTAATAAAGAACGTAAATGTGCGGCCGTTACGTTAACAATTAACTAGCGGTAATTAGATATTTGAGGTTTGGGGGAAATTACGGTCGCCAGTCCTATGGACAATTACTATAGTAACTGAAAAAGAAAGGTTATTACACACATAATTAGCACTAGAAGCGTGGCAACTGAAGGTTGACACGTGTAGTGTGAAAACCGAAAGTTTGTCAGAAGTAATAAATTTCGCCTCACTCTGACTTAATTTAGCAAAAGAATTAATAAAACCGCAAAATTGAAAGTTAATTTAGTGACTGAAATTAATAGTGAGCTTTGTTTCTGAAGCACATCGAAATTCAGTAAAATACGGTTAGTCTTGGGCTACCTCAACAATCATTTCAAAAGCTACTTGAATCTACGCAATTTAGAAATAAGAGATTAAACTTTGAACTTGAATTAAATGATTCTGAACAATTGACAATAGTAAAATTTAGTACGTACCAAGCTGAGCTGCAGTCACAGGTAAGCTAAAATACGGTAACAAAACTCGCACTCTTAATTTGTGCTTGTGTAATCTAAATATTGTAGCCAGCTATGAATACCTTAACTGAACTTTGAAATTAAAGCAGTGAAATCGAATGATATTACTTTAATGCTGGCGTTTGAATTTCAACGACATTCGGGTTCATTCCGGAAAAGGAAGGGACCCTGCTTGGTAATGCAATTGGGACAATGAGCAACAAAGGTTCATGCTACGTTGCTGTAATTTAGAGAGAAAAATTTAACAGTTTGAAAAGCTGAGGTCTGCCATACAGTTCTAAAACTTTACGTGCTACCAGTCTTCCCTGTTGGTTGATTGAAGGTTTGAAGTCGTCGATCGAGGAGGTGGCGACAGTCACTCATTGTCGGCCGTCGCTGTTGCAGAAGCTAGATGTTGGTGCGCCTTCTTCTCGACACGGTCTCCAGCCGAAACGGGCTCTTGATGTGCCAGCTAACGCTCCCGTCCGCGACACCATGTCAGAGGCTAACATAGCAAGTCCAGCGCAATTACATGCTGCCAAACCCCGAAAGCGTGGCAACTCGCGGGAGCGTCACACAACACACCTGCTCCACTGCCCTCCTCCAGCCAGACTCTCTCTGCTCTGCCCGCGCTCCACACGGCAGAGTTAACACTACTAAAGATCCTAAACACTTTGGTTCTCCACACGACCTATCGATGTAATGGTTCGATAGCATAGTTTTCCCTAGGCCAGATCCAGCGTAAAAATACAAATAATATTTACAAACAAACCAATTATACATCGACATAAATGAATAAATATATATATACAAATAGTAATACAATTAAAATATACAAAGACACAGAAACGTCATATCTTCAGGTAACAAAATAAGGAAAAAAATTTATATTACAATAGATGGAAATAGGAGGATATGCATTTTCGGCGTTACACACCGATGGAAAGTAGATTGTAACTTGACTCGGAAAAAGTCTCTTCACCAGGGGTGTAAGGTACTTTCACCCTGGAAAAGCGTATTTTTAACTGGGAAATCTGGGAAAAACTCGAGATACTTTTTTCCTATCCCTGTATACACTTTGTGAAAAAATGTTTTTAAAACTGTCTCGTTGGGCAGCTTCATGTGTGCTCCGTTTAAGTTTCGTCCTGTGAGATTAGTACCTTTTATAGAAGACTCAATTTTAGTAAAATGTTGCTCATGGACACTAAGGGATCCCTATAGCCATAGGACAATGACTGTGACGTCAGTAAATTCAGCTGGGATTTGTAGTGGCTTCCAAGTATGTTCTATTAGTGGACATTATTCCTGTAGCACATCTAGTTAACTATCGTGGTCTGGAAAAGCTTTTGTCGAAACAATCTTTCCTTGGATCTAAAACCCATCGACTGTATCTCCTTCTTACAACACGCGAAATACATTAGAAAAAATGAAATCTCCACTTTCGCTTTCCTTCCCATACCACCAAACATCGATAGTAGTTAATTTCCTGTGAGGATCTGCACTTTCTTGTAGGATAATTGAATGAAAATGTTTTATAGTTATAAACACTGTAGCCGTCAGTTGTGGCCGAGCGGTTCTAGGAGCTTCAGTCTGGAACCGCGCGACTGCTACGGTCGCAAGTTCGAATCCTGCCTCGGGTATGGATATGTGTGATGTCTTTTGGTTAGTTAGGTTTAAGTAGTTCTAAGTTCTAGGGGACTGATGACCTCAGATGTTTTAAGTCCCGTAGTGCTCAGATCCCTTTGAACCATAAATATTGTACCTTAATTTGCTGGGCGTTTTAGACGAACGTGTTATCTGTCAACATCACCGACAGCATTTGGAAATTTCTGTATGTTGTACAAATCATTTAGAGTATTTAGAAAATCATCTTCAGAAGACACTCATGCGTTCTGCGGCTGCAGGCAATCCCACAACCCTTTAGTAGTTAACTCCATAGCTCTTACAATAGTTACGAATCCTGTTGTGAAGTCAGAGCCATGCGTCGAAAACTTATTCTGGTTCCTAGGAACCTGTCGCAGTTCTCGTTTCACCAGCTGTCGAGGACCATTAAACAACTATATTATTCCACGGAAAAAATCTGTAGTACTTGTACATCGTAGAAGATAAGAAAGTAACGCACAGTAACCATAGAGCAACCTACTCTCCTCTTCGAATGCTATCATTTGCCAATATCTTGTTTCTATATCTCAAACTGTTCATGAAGTACAAGAATGTAACGAGTATTTAATTACTGCTTTATAGTCTGTTCAAGGGAGCGGAATGGAGCGCGCAATATACGATCCATATTCTTCGCGAATGCAGCGATTTAAAGATCCCATCCCAAGTTTAAGAAATAGTTCAACATGTTAACAACATTTTGCATGCACCTAACGTGCACCGAACACAAATTCATAGCGACCTCTATTTTCCATCGCAAACTATTAGATTTTCTTGCAGCAGCTTGCTTAATTTTGAAATATCACTGCGATAACTATGACGGCTAACGAAATGATAAGAAGTTCATCACGAAGCTGACGAATAAAGCTACGACGTGCGTGAGAACCAAAATTATTTGCTAAGTAGTTTCCTTAACACGCTGCTCTCTCCGCAACTACATCTGGAAGCGAAACAGCAGTGCGACAGCTGCCCGACCGGCAACCCAGTTCCGCTGTGTAGCTCCGATTGAGTACAATGCGGGACTCAGAAGCCCTTCTCGAGCACTCGGAAATAACAAACAGCAGCTCTGTTGGCAAATCTGTGTTCTTCGTTTCTTCAGTTGCATACCAGACGTCCAAACTGTGTGCACTGTTAAATTTTTATTTTGTGTACTCCTTCGTGTTTCAATTAAAGAGTCCGAAATAGGTGATAAGTTTTACGTAAGATGTCAGAAAAGTGTATAACATCAGTTTTTTATGTAATGAAGAGTGTTTCGAACGGAGGTCGGAAGAGAGGATTTATAGAACTCCTGCCTGTCTAGTTTTATTGTTATCCTACATCTACATCTACATTTATACTCCGCAAGCCACCCAACGGTGTGTGGCGGAGGGCACTATACGTGCCACTGTCATTACCTCAATTTCATGTTCCAGTCTCGTACGGTTTGCGGGAAGAACGACTGCCGGAAAGCCTCCATGCGCGCTCGAATCTCTCTAACTTTACATTCGTGATCTCCTCGGGAGGTATAAGTAGGGGGAAGCAATATATTCGATACCTCAGCCAAAAACGCACCCTCTCGAAAGCTGGACAGCAAGCTACACCGCGATGCAGAGCGCCTCTCTTGCAGAGTCTGCCACTTGAGTTTGCTAAACATCTCTGTAACGCTATCACGCTTACCAAATAACCCTGTGACGAAACGCGGCGCTCTTCTTTGGATCTTCTCTATTTCCTCCGTCAACCGGATCTGGTACGGATCCCACACTGATGAGCAATACTCAAGTATAGGTCGAACGAGTGTTTTGTAAGCCACCTCTTTTGTTGATGGACTACATTTTCTAAGGACTCTCCCAATGAATCTCAACCTGGCACCCGCCTTACCAACAATTAATTTTATATGATCATTCTACTTCAAATAGTTCCGCACGCATACTCCCAGATATTTTACAGAGGTAACTGCTACCAGTGTTTGTTCCGCTATCATATAATCATACAACAAAAGATCCTTCTTTCTATGTATTCGCAATACATTACATTTGTCTATGTTAAGGGTCAGTTGCCACTCCCTGCACCAAGTGCCTATCCGCTGCAGATCTTCCTGCATTTCGCTGCAATTTTCTAATGCTGCAACTTCCCTGTATACTACACCATCATCCGCGAAAAGCTGCATGGGACTTCCGACACTATCTACTAGGTCATTTATATATATTGTGAAAAGCAATGGTCCCATAACACTCCCCTGTGGCACGCCAGAGGTTACTTCAACATCTGTAGACGTCTCTCCATTGAGAACAACATGCTGTGTTCTGTATGCTAAAAACTCTTCAGCCACACAGCTGGTCTGATATTCCGTAGGCTCTTACTCTGTTTATCAGGCGAGAGTACGGAACTGTATCGAACGCCTTCCGGAAGTCGAGGAAAATGGCATCTACCTGGGAGCCTGTATCTAATTTTTTTCTGGGTCTCATGAACAAATAAAGCGAGTTGGGTCTCACACGATCGCTGTTTCCGGAATCCATGTTGATTCCTACAGAGTAGATTCTGGATTTCCAGAAATGACATGATACGCGAGCAGAAAACATGTTCTAAAATTCTACAAGAGATCGATGTCAGAGTTATAGGTCCATAGTTTTTCGCATCTGCTCGACAACCTTTCTTGAAGATTGGGACTACCTGTGCTCTTTTCCAATCATTTGGAACCTTCCGTTCCTCTAGAGATTTGCGGTACACGGCTGTTAGAAGGGGGGCAAGTTCTTTCGCGTACTCTGTGTAGAATCGAATTGGTATCCCGTCAGGTCCAGTGGACTTTTCTCTGTTGAGTGATTTCAGTTGCTTTTCTATTCCTTGGACACTTATTTCGATGTCAGCCATTTTTTCGTTTGTGCAAGGATTTAGAGAAGGAACTGCAGTGCGGTCTTTCTCTGTGAAACAGCTTTGGAAAAAGGTGTTTAGTATTTCAGCTGTACGCGTGTCATCCTCTGTTTCAATGCCATCATCAGCCCAGAGTGTCTGGATATGCTGTTACGAGCCACTTACTGATTTAACGTAAGACCAGAACTTCCTAGGATTTTCTGTCAAGAGGGTACATAGAATTTTACTTTCGGATTCACTGAACGCTTCACGCATAGCCTTCCTTACGTGAACTTTGACATCGTTTAGCATCTGTTTGTCTGAGAGCTTTTGGCTGCGTTTAAATTTGCAGTGAAGTTCTCTTTGATTTCGCAGTAGTTTCCTAACTTTGTTGTTGAACCACGGTGGGTTTTTCCCGTCCCTCACAATTTTACTCGGCACGTACCTGTCTAAAACGCATTTTACGATTGCCCTGAACTTTTTCATCTACAACTACATCCACAGCCCGCAAGCCACCTGACGGTGGCACTCAACATCCTGCTTGACCTACCGCCACATTAGGCCTGTAACGACAAGTGGAGGCACGAAGATGAACAATGCAAGAGCAGAGAAGGCTGTGAGACGACGTCAGCCAATAGCCCGCTGACTAGGACCGCACCACGACAGGAGCGGCCTCTACAAGAAGAGAACGTAAGTGTCGCTCCTGCCAGCCTCGGCCGGACGCTAGTAGGGTTAGGTTAGTGGTGTTCAACGTCTCGTCGACAACGAGGTCATTAGAGACGGAGCGCAAGCTCGGGTTAGGGAAGGATGGGGAAGGAAATCGGCCGTGCCCTTTCAAAGGAACCATCCCGGCATTTGCCTGAAACGATTTAGGGAAATCACGGAAAACCTAAATCAGGATGGCTGGAGACGGGATTGAACCGTCGTCCTCCCGAATGCGAGTCCAGTGTGCTAACCACTGCGCCACCTCGCTCGGTCCGGACGCTAGTAGACCCGGACTAAATGGTTCAAATGGCTCTGAGCACTATGGGACTCAACTTCTGAGGTCATCAGTCCCCTAGAACTTAGAACTACTTAAACCTAACTAGCTTAAGGACATCACACACATCCATGCCCGAGGCAGGATTCGAATCTGAGACCGTAGCAGCAGCGCGGTTCCATACTGTAGCGCCTAGAACCGCTCGGCCACCCCGGCCGGCAGACCCGGACTAGAAGAGAGTACTAGAAGAGCCGTGGCTTGTGAACCAAATGAAAGTGTATGATTAAATTGCATGGACATAGTACATAGCGAAAGACAGTGATTATTTGCATGTCGCCAATTGCTTGCGTCACGACATTGTAAATCAAAGTTAAGTATTGCCAATTCAATTACTGTAATAAACTCCATTAATATGATTTGCTTGTATGTTGTCTAGCTATCCGAGAACAGCTTCCTAGGTACCCTGTAAGACGCAAATGGGCAAGACACCACAAGGCCGGATAGTCAAGAGTGTACTGAATTTTGTATTGGAGGCGGCGAAACCCATTGTGAGAGAAAATGTCACACGAAGTACTCCAGGAATATTTAGTTCTGGGAAAAAAAGGACCGTGCGGTGGGACTGGTTCACAGGTGGTGGCCAGAACACTGTCTCCCAGCAGAATACAGGGGCTACAACAAAGCTGAGCCGTGCGGCTCAACTTCCTTCGACTTCCAGGAGTCTCTCTGTCCTTTGTTTGCTCACTTCTGACATATTCCTATTCTGATGAAGGCCCACGCGTCGCGCCGGCAGCTCGATTTCAACGACGGTGGCCGAGGGAGGGCGCAAGAGGAAGTGACAGCAGCAGCTAGGAAGTGAGGAGGCGGCCCCATCGTTTTTCAGAACGGTAGGGCCACAGGTGTTGGCGTCCGGTCGAAGGGGTCCATTGCCTGCCATGGTCGTTTTTTCCGCTAATGATCTTCTTAAACTTCCGTTTTCTGGTGGACTGGCTGTAGCGCTGTGTTCCCAGACACAAACGTTGATCTTAGATGCAAATTCTGACTTACGGCTTAGCTGTTTGCTTACATGGATTACTGAAAGAATGAGAGTGGATAGTGTCGCCTTGTTGGCTACTGTGCTATAGTTATCAAATTAATTTGAAGACCTACCGAGTATTCTATTCTGAATGCTTCAGGGTAATGGGTGTATGTCATTAACTCCACCCGTGAACTGTGCAAGTGGCCGTTTCCTCGAGTTGACCTAAGTTGCGCGGCTGTTTGCTTTAACCTTCGCATCTGTCGGCCAACACTTGATCTGTTCTCGTTCTCCACATCATCTCTCTGGTGTTTTCGATCGGTATGGCTGCGTAGAGTTGTGGGCATTGGTTTCCGCTCATTGCCTTTTGAGCAACTGCTAGCTCAGCGTTGCCATTCAGAGTTATTTTACGAAGGCACCATATTATTTCGCACCGGAGGTATAATCCTCTGCAGTGTGTGTTTATTGAAATTATTCTGGAATTTTTTCTTTTTTTGAGCCATCAGTCTTCTGAGTGGTTTGATGCGCCCCGCCACGAATTCCTCTCCCGTTTCAACTTCGTCTCAGAGTAGCACTTGCAACCTACGTCCTCAATTATTTACTGGATGTATTCAAATCACGCCGGCCCGAGGTAGCCGAGCGGTTCTAGGCGCTACAGTCGGGAACCGCGCGACTGCTACGGTCGCAGGTTCGAATACTGCCTCGGTCATAGATGTCTGTGATGTCCTTAGGTTAGTTAGGTTTAAGTAGTTCTAAGTTCTAGGGGACTGATGACCTCATATGTTCCATAGTGCTCAGAGCCATTCCAATCTCTGTCTTCCTCTACAGCTTTTGCCCTCTACAGCTCCCTCTAGCACGATGAAAATCATTCCCTGATGTCTTAACAGATGTCCTATCAGCCTGCCCCTTCTCCTTGTCAGTGTTTTCCACATATTCCTTTCCTCTCCGATTCTGCGCAGAACCTCCTCATCCGTTACCTTATGAGTCAACCTAATTTTCAACATTCGTCTATAGCACCATACCTCAAATGCCTCGATTGTTTTCTGTTCCGGTTTTCTCATAGTCTGTGTTTCACTATCATACAATGCTGTGCTCCAAACGTACATTCTCAGAAATTGCTTCCTCAAATCAAGGCCTATGTTTGATACTAGTAGCCTTTCGCTTGGTCAGAAATGGTCTTTTTGCAAATGATAGTCTGATTTTCTTTTCCTCCGTGCTCCGTCCTTCATTGGTTATTTTGCTGCCTAGGTAGTAGAATTCTTTAACTTCATCTACTTCGTGATCATCAATCCTGATGTTAAGTCTCTCGCTGTTCTCATTTCTGCTGCATCTCATCACTTTCGTCTTTCTCCGATATACTCTCAGTCCATATTCTCTATTCGTTAGACTGTTCATTCCATTCAGCCGATAATGCACTTCTTCTTCACTTTCATTTAGAATAGCAATATCATAAGCAAATGGTGTCATTGATATCTTTTCAGTTTGAATTTTAATCCCACTCTTGAACCTTTCTTTTATTTCCATCATTGCTTCTTCGATGTGCAGATTGAACAGTAGTGACGAAAGACTACATCCGTGTCTTACGCTCTTCTTAATTCGAATACTTCGATCTTCGTAGTCCACCCTTATTATTCTCTCGTGGCTCTTGAACATATTGTAGTATATTACCCATATATCTCTATAGCTTACCCTTACACTTCTCAGAATTTCTAACGTCTTCCACCGCTTTACACTGTCGAACACTTTTTCCAGGACGACAAATCCTATGAACGTGTCTTGATTTTTCTTACAGTCTTGCTTCCATTATCAACTGCAACTTGAGGATTGCCTCTCTGGTGCCTTTACCTTTGCTAAAGCCAAACTGATCATCGTCTAACCCATACTCAGTTTTCTTTTTCATTCTTAGGTACATTACTCTTGTAGAAACTTGAATTGATGAGGTGCTTGTGTGACAATTCTCGCACTTGTCAGCTCTTGCAGTCTTTGGAAATGTGTGATGACATTTTTCCGAAAGTCTGATGGTATGTCGCTAGACTAATACGTTCTACACACCGATGTGAACAGTCGTTTCTTTTCCTCTTCCCTCAATGATTTTAGAAATTCTGATGGAATGTTAACCATCCCTTCTCCGCAATTTGACGTTAAGTCCTCCAAAGCTCTCTTAAATTCTGATTCTAATACTAGATCACTATCTTTTCTAAATCGACTCGTGTTTCTTCTTCTAACACATCAGACAAATCTTCCCTCTTATAGAGGCCTTCAATGTACTCTTTCCACCTATCTCCCCTCTCCTCTGCGTTTAAATTCTTGTTGCACTCTTAATGTTACTACTCTTCTTTCTAATTTCAACAAAAACTGTTTTCGCTTGCTATATTCTGAGTCAGTCCTTGCGACAATCATTTATTTTTCGATTTCTTCACATTTTTCATGCAGCCTTTTCGTCTTAGCTTCCCTGTTCTTACTGTTCATTTGATTCCTCATCGACTTATGTTCCTGAATTTCCCGGAAATTTTTGTATTTCCTTTATTCATCGATCAACTGAAGTATTTCTTCTGTTATCCGTGGTTTCTTCGAAGTTACCTTCTTTCTACCTTTGTTTTTCTTTCCAACTTCTGTGATTGCCCTTTATAGAGATGTCCATTCAGTTGTACTGCCTACTGAGCTATTATTTACTGCTGTATCTAAGCCTTATAGAATTCCAAGCGGATCTTGTCATTCATTAGAACTTCCATATCCTCCTTCTTTTAGCATTGATCCTTCCTGGCTAATCTCTTGAACTTCAACTTACACTTCATCACTACTGCATTGTGATCTGAGTTTATATGTGCTCCTGTATACGCCTTACAACCCAGTTTCTGATTTCGGAATATCTGTCTGACCATGATGAAATCTAACTGAAATTCTCCCGTATCATCCACCTTTTCCAAGTGTACATTCTCCTCTAGTGATTCTTGAACAAAGTATTCGCTATTACTAGCTGAAATTTATTGAAGGACTCAATTAGTCTTTTTCCTCTCTCATTCCTTATCCCAGCCAATATTCTCCTACAGCTGCAATCCAGTACCCCATGACCATTAATTTTCATCTCCCTTTACGTACCGTATTACCCTTTCAATATCCTCATATACTTTCTCTGTCTCTTCATCTTCAGCTTGCGACGTCTGCATGTATAGCTGAACTATCGTTGTCGGTTTTGGTTTGCTGTCGATTCTTATGAGAACACCCCTGTCACAGAACTGTTCACAGTTACACACTCTCTGCCTTACCTTCCTATTCATAACGAGTCCTACTCCCGTTACAGTATTTTCTGCTCGTGTTGATATAACCCTAAAGTCATCTGAGCAGAAATCTTTGTCTTCTTTCCATTTCATTCCACTGATCCCTACTACATCGCCGGCCGGTGTGGCCGAGCGGTTCTAGGCGCTTCAGTCTGGAACCGCGCGACCGCTATGGTCACAGGTCGAATCCTGCCTCGGGCATGGATGTGTATGATGTCCTTAGGTTAGTTAGGTTTAAGTAGTTCTAAGTTCTAGGGGGCTGATGACCTCAGAAGTTAAGTCCCATAGTGCTCAGAGCCATTTTGAACGTAGTACATGTAGATTGAGCCTTTGCATTTCCCTTTTCAGATTTTCTGGCTTCCTTACCACGTTAAATCTTTTAACATTCCACACACCGGGTCGTATAACGTTATTCTGTCGTTAGTTATTCAATCTTTTTCTTATCGTCGACTCCCACTTGGCAGTCACCTCCAGGAGATCCGAATGGAAGACTATTCGGGATTTTTTGTCAATGGAGAGATCATCATGACAATTTT